>NC_051176.1:290322913-290386959 GCF_013339695.2 Rhipicephalus sanguineus | reverse complement strand
TCAAATCCTTCTATTCACTTTGCAAGGGGTGAAATGGGTAATTGTAGCACTCCTGCTTTCTTTTTTGCGGTGCCGTGTTTCGACGCTCTACAAATTAAGGCCGTACGAATAACGGGCAAATAATGAGATTAAAAAAAAAAGAGAGACAGTGTGAAGGTGTATATAAAAAGAAGATCAAACAATGTCAAGGGTTACTACTTCACTAGCCATTTTATTCTCGGACAATGCTACAGGTGTTCCGTGTTTAGTTTCAGCTGCTTAAAAACCTTGAAGCGCTGCCGTGTGTTGTGACCGGAAAGGGTGAAAGCTGGACTTCGCACTTCGATCGCGTTTTCTTTTTTCGACGTACACATTGGTCTCACTTGTAACTTGCAAGAAATATGTACATTATTACAACAACTAAAAGAAAGCTTCACCATAGCTGTGAACTAATTTTTCTACGATTTTCCTTTTTCTTGTTTCGGGAGCAGTGTTCCTATGCAACGGCACTACTTGATATGTGACATGTTATTGTTAAGCATTGGAGAAATCGTTGAACTATGGGCAGTGCAAATGTAAGCATGGCAGCTTGTAAGCATGTGTGCACTCAGTGCATTTGGGATTGTATCCATGTGCTATAAGAGATGAATTTTTATGCTGGAGCATTGTCACTGACTAGACTGTCATTGGAAATGAAGGAATTGCAGATGGTGTGAGAAGGGGCAACACTTTAATATTGCATTAGTATCAGACTTATGCTACATACTTTCTTAGCTTAAGAAAAAATACACCGTTAGCAGTGCTAAACTTTTTGTAATTTCAGCAGTTGTTGCAGTTCATACGATCATATATTGTAGACGTGTACTCAAATGCTCAAATGTGCTCAAATGATTTCCAGAATTTTTTGTGCTCAATGGGGATGTAATGATAAATGTGAATCCAAAGCACAATACCATTGAAGCAAAGTGTCAATATTGCATGGTTTGATTGGATTTTAGGTAATAGAAGGTTATTGCTCTCAGCAAAACTGGTATTTAAAATATGCCAGCCTAAAGTTATTAAAAAGGAAGGTTGCCCAGAGATGTGTCGTGATGAAACAGACAAAATGTAATCTGTGACAACTTATGATAAAACAGCTGTTAAGAGGGTAAGGTGCAAAGATGTTGATAGATGGGTAAATAAGGACAACAGAATGACCTAAAAGTCAGTAAATTTCATTGCCTTGTTTTGGAGATGTTAAAGTTGTGTTAGATGTGTAGAATATTTATTGCCCCATGAAGAAAAACAGTATGGTAAATGACATTTAATGTAAACCTGATACAGTAATGAGATTGAAAAAAATGAACTTGTTTTGATAACACAGATGCCAAATAAAAATTTTTCATTAGAGTGTTGGTGTGGCTATTTTACTTAAGGTGCTTATCAAGGGTAACTTCAAGGGACTTAACAGTGTCACACATGAATATTTTAACCTATGAACATCCTTCAGGCTAATTTTCAAGCTTGTAAGATTTTGTAATAAGAAATTATTGATTTAATAAATATTAATGGTCAATTGTTCGTTTGACAGAAAATTTGCATTATTGCCACTAAGCAACAGCGGGACTGTCTCGATATAGCCACAGTAGGCTATGGATTATACTATTTCTCTTTCGTTACTACTTTGTTTGCCCATGAATTAGTACTTGATTGCCTTTCCGTTTGTTTCCATTGAAGTACGGCCACCAAGCTGCATTGTGATTAGCAGGGGAATGCTACACATATTGAGTCACTGTAATTAAGAGCTATAATCACGCCTTTGTAATTTTGATAAAATGCACCTGTGTTTGTTCTGTAGCACTTGAGGATTACTAGTTTGTGGCACAAACTGAAGCCATAATGAACTTCATTTTTCACCCTAAAAGACAGGCTGCCATGAGCTGCAGAGCACTGCCTATACATCAGCATTGACTGCATTCTTTTTTATTCAGAGCAAACTGATGTAGCATGCTTTCACGTATAACAGGTGACAAATGACGGTATGCAATTCTGAGGAAGTTTGAAATCGAACTAGGGCTGTTTCTCTTTTAATTTGCTTGTAAAAAGTGCTGAAGTTTTGTTATTCTGTACTTTTTTGAAATTTGCCACTAGAAAAATAGAAATAGCAGGTTGTATGACAAGCTAAATACACTTTACTGTATGTTTATCATGTAGCTAAGCATGCACAGAAAAAAATTACAATGGAAATAGATTGTAACAAGACACAGCAAGAACTAAAATGAAATTTACATTTTTTTTTTTCAGACTGTTGTTCAAAAGCCATACTTGTTAATTTATTTCACCTGGAATGAACTTGCACAGGCAGTTTACTTTATTTTCATTGTAAAAGTTGTTGAATATCAGTACAGAAAGAATGTAAGGGTAGAACAGATGTATATATTTTTTAATTTCTGTATTTGGAATGTTGTGTAACATTGTAAGCTGCACTTTGCACCATGTCTGAGTTAATTTATTTTGTTCTGAAACAAGGGCATGCATTAATAAAAGAAGGTAAGCTATTATGTGTGGACAAATTTTGCTATGCCATGTGAAAATTGTGTTGAAATGCAAAAATAGTCTGTGAACACACTGTGCTGTTCCAAGTTCGCTGCTGCCTGCATGTTAAATGAAACCAAAGAAATGCATGCTGTCATCCCCTCTCTGCCTCTTCCACCCTTTCCCCCCCGGGGGAAAGGGTGGAAGACGCTCCCCCTTTCGGTTATAGCGCTTTACAAAGTCTGTGGCACTTTACAAATTTTAATTTCATGGGTTTACAAGTAAACGTATATCCAATGAAGTAGCAAGTTACTTTTGTGGATGGAATTGCCCTTTTTGCAGTACCCACCAGGCAACAAGCCATGCACCAAACAAGGCGGAGGAAAAAGCGACCCAGCTATGGGGTTAGAACTGTGGAGCTCTCTAGGGGCAAGAAAGGTTTTGGCTTCACAATCTCGGGACAAGCACCGTGCATTCTTAGCTGCATTGTATCCGGGAGCCCAGCGGAGCGTGTGGGTTTGCGACCAGGTGACTTCCTTGTTGCGGTGAATGGACACAATGTGTCACGGGCGCCCCACGACGATGTGGTGCGGCGCATCGGGAGTTCATCGGGTCCTCTGAAGCTTCAGATTGCGGAGAATTATTACTCGGATTCCTCTGACGAGGAAGCCACCACACCTGGCCGTACACACCACACAAGACCACGGCATAGACACGTGCCTCGCTTGGCTGCACGGGATGCCCATGGACTTTTTCCTCCAAGTGTGAGTGACATGCTTGAAAGGCATTTGTATAGTTGCGTTTCACTGCAGTAACTTTTTATTAGTTTGAGTACATGCCATAAATGCCATGGTTGTGCAGTGGCTGTGGCATTATGCTGCTCAGTAGGAGGTCGCTGGTTGAATATCTGGCTGCAGTTGCCACATTTTGATGGAAGTGGAACGCAAGAACACTTGTGTACCTTTTGGGTTTATTTCAAAGAACCCCTGGTGGTCGAAATTAATCCTGAGCCATTCACCTAGCAGGCATCTTTCATTGTAACCCGTTGTGCAGTTTTGGGATGTTAAACACCATGAGTAGTTTACAGACAGCTTTATTTTCACTTAGTAGTTACTGCCATTTTGAACTGTAACACAATTTCTATCAATTGTGAGCAATGTCATGCAACTACGTGTGACATTAAACCATCAAGATTAGTGCCAAATACTTTTTCTGTTCGTGCTTATCTTGTGTTTCAGTAGACTACTGCAGGTCAAGGCAAAATAGCATCATCATTTTACTGGGGCTAACTTATGCTGCCACAGGGTCGAGTGAAGCAGGACGAAGTGTGGTGAATAAAATGTGGGTTTGCCTACATTTAGGGGATTGTCCATCACTAACCAAGTGGGAAGGAAATTATGTTCTTTTCTGTTGCTAATAATGGGGCATGCTTACACTACATAAGGTAGAGCACTGCCTGGGCCGACCCGAAAGCCCAGGCCCGGCCCGCGGGCCGGGCCGTCCGAAGTGTTTTCTGGCGGGCCCGGGCTGGGCTCGGGCTTGAATGTGCAGGCCTGGGCTGGGTCCGGGCTTGAGGCTGCGGGCCGGGCAGGACTCGGGCCCGCTCATTAAAAGGCCTAAGTTGGGCCTTCGAGCACACGTGAACATTATGCCTTGCATGGTCTAAGGCAGTCTGTGCCAATTAGCTTGATTATATAATTATATTGTACATGGCGATAACATTTCCGTGACGACGTTAGAATATGAACGATTTGTATTTCATCTGCTTTTGGTGGCTGTTCACCATATATAACGTTAACGTCTTTTATCTTGCTGCAATAAATTATTAATCAGGAGCCTCTTTTAAAAAATTGTGTAATTAATGTTTCCAACGCGAGTGTAGAAAAGAGCATTAAAGAAAATGTCCCAGGTTTGCTTCTATCCGCTTTTTCATGTTAGTTGTACACTTCTTTTAAATAAATTTTGTTCCGATGTTTTATTTTCACTATACTGTTATTGTAATGACTTGCCATGTGCCATATAGGCAACATTTCATTTATATTCCTTGGTATTACATGCCAAGACCACGATATGATTACGAGGCGCGCCGTAGTGGTGGGGACCGGATTAATTTCGACCACCTGGAGTTCTTTAACGTGCACCTAAAGATAAGTACACGGTTGTTCTTGCATTTCGCCCCCATCAAAATGCGGACGCCGTGGCCGCGGGCAAAGCAACATTTTCATGCATGTACACTCTGGATTTTCCGTCCGATCACCCGCTACAAAGCGCAAGGCATCATTAATGATCATCATCAACAACTAATATCCTCTAGCGGGCCCGGGCCGGGCCTGGTCATGAACACGCGCGCCCTGGATAAGTTTATTAATAAATGCCCAGGCCGGGCCTGGGCTTGGAACCATGGGCCCGGGCCAGGCTTGGGCTGGCTTCGGTCATGTACGCCCGGGCCCGGGCTGGACTCGGGCTTCATAAAATGGGCCTGGGTCGGGCCTGGGCCGGAAAATGAGGCCCGTGCAGTGCTCTAACACACGGTTACTGACTGCTGGTGAGCCTTCAACCTGCAGTAGATATGGGGAGAGACTCTGTTTTCAGCATGTGCTGCTGGAATTCCGGGAAACAAACATAAGCCAAGAAAAAAAAAACACTTTCATGTGGCAAACACACAGCATATCTTACTGCACTAGGCATTCTTTCTTGGTCCTGAACCTCTGTTTAACATCGAAGCAGTTTTAGATATTATAAACGACATTGAAACACTTCATGTTATCAGTTCAAAGGCTACATAGCTCGACCTCTGGAATGAGGCCACTGCTGCATTGTTACCTTTTGGTATAGCACATTCCTCCATGCCTTCGAGATCAAGGGACCTGATGAGGCTCTAATCTTACTCACAAACTCAGTCACTAGTCCTGCTTAAATTCATGTCACATTACAATTATCTCGTTCCACATATCCCATAATCATAGCATTCCTGACTATAGCAATTGCCACATTTTTAGTACTTGTATGTAGTAGGCAGTTTGTAGCTATTGAGTCTCTAGTCCTCTGTGCAGTCATGCCACATAAATATCATTGGAAAAGTTACACCAACCAACGAATTATAAAGTAAAAACTTCTTTTACTTAAAAAAAAAACAAAAAAAAAACGACGTTTCGGATCCAACTCGGATCCTTCCTCAGGGGTGACTGGTGCGCAAGAGAGCAGCAGAGTTTAAAAAGGAAGGAAAGAGCCTTCCTCTCTTTAGGTCGGGGGGTCACGCTTAGTTTGAATGACGTGCCATAGTCCATTGAAATACACACTCAGCAGCGCACCTGCAGACCGGTTCACGTTGCCGGGTGTTGCCTGAATGTGCCAGGATTCCACAAAAAGTCGTTTGAGATAATTTGCCTCGAAGTCGACGACGCGTCAAAGGAGATGCGGTGGTCGTTCACCGCTATGCTCAGCTAGCGCACTCCTTTGTCTGTCGAACTTGAGGACGTCGTTTCTGTGTTGTCGCACGACGTCCGCAAGTTCGACAGACGAAGGAGTGCGCTAGCTGAGCATAGCGAGGTGAACGACCACCGCATCGCCTTTGACAACTCCCGCGTCGTCGACTTCGAGGCAAATTATCTCAAACGACTTTTTGTGGAATCCTGGCACATTCAGGCAACACCCGGCAACGTGAACCGGTCTGCAGGTGCGCTGCCGAGTGTGTATTTCAATGGACTACGGCACGTCATTCAAACCAAGCGTGACCCCCCGACCTAAAGAGAGGAAGGCTCTTTCCTTCCTTTTTAAACTCTGCTGCTCTCTTGCGCCCCACAGTCACCCCTGAGGAAGGATCAGAGTTGGATCCGAAACGTCGTTTTTTTTTTTTTAAAGTAAAAGAAGTTTTTACTTTTATAATTCGTTGGTAGGTGTAACTTTTTCAATGATATTTTCTTCCCAACCAGACAGAACGCTGTCAAAATGTTCACCGTCATGCCACATAAACCATTAGATTTCACGGCACCTATGAAGCACCTATGAAGCCATAAAAATGCTGCTAAGGAATGCTGTTGCTGTTGTGAGGAAAAAGTCACCTTGTTGAAACATTGTACCAGGAAGATTAATTGTTCAGCATCTTGTCACTTCAAGCCTCCGTATTCCTCTCAACCTCATTTCTTGTTTGGGAAAATGTGTTTATAAATTTTTCACATGGCTTTTGCCTTCCAACGCACAAAGATGCAAATAAATATCATAGTTATTCTGGGTTTTGAATGCTCATTTTCTCTTATTGGCATTGCAGTGAGTGCGTTATAACTTGCTTACAAGTTTCAATGCTACTTTTGAGGAAAAAAATTGAAATTATGCCTTTAATAGAGCATCTCACATGAGCTGATAGGATACATTGGCTGAAATGCAACAATATGTGGGCACTGATGTATTCATCGTTTTGCTTCAGATTGATCAGTTCAAAGGTGTGCTACAGTCTGCAGTGCTAGCTTTCTGGCTTGCCCAGATGGTAGTGATTGCCCTAAAATGGTGTTGGTCTGGGATTTTTTTCCAAGTCAGGAATTAATGTTTTCTTTAACTGTAAAGTTTTCTTTTTACTGAAAAACCTGTATATGTGTTTTTTTTTAAGCATCATGCTAAAAGTTCACTGGACAACCATTTTTCCTTTCTTTTAGCTGGTTTACTGTAGTGGTGGCTGCATAAAGTGAAAACCAATATAGAATCCAGCAAATAACTTCATTTTGTATTATGTTGTGAGACACTCATGACTAGGAATTCCTGCATTTGCTTGACTCTCAAAACCCATATTTAGTTAGGTTCAGTCTTCAGACTGACTTGAACTGACTGAACGGACTGATCAGTTTAGTCAGGTCAGGTCAGTTAGCCTAGTTCAGTGCCTCTCTGTGTAGGGCTTATTGTTTGTTGGTTTCTCTTAAATTATGCTGCAGCTTTATCAATCATGTACAACTAACTGAGCCTGCCAATACCTCCTGAGCATATTTTTAAGCTTTTAAGCCTGGTATCACTGTGGGACAAAGGTACTTAGATTTGCTGTAAATGGAGCAGTGACAAAAATGTTCTTCTCCTTCTCCTGGCTTTGCTGTTCAGGCAAAGGTGCTTTAATGTGTGAAGATGCTGTAGTGGTACAAAGTGTCACTCCATCTCTTTCAACTGTGGTCCGATCATCGCTGCAAGGGGTACCGGCACGGGACTTTAGAAATTTTTGTATCATTGCTCTAAATAAGAATACTGGTGTCGAGAACCCTAAAAAGAGTATCGTGGTGCCTCGGAATGCATTGAATATATTTTTAATACCGCTACCCTAAAAAAGTACTTTCGGTTTCGATACCGAGGGGGTACTCCGTTCAAAGTCTGACATAGGTCTAAGTCACGTGGGCACAGCAGCTCATGACGTACTAGGAGCCCCTGTTTTGTCTGCTGTCAGTTGGTGCACGTAAACAGCGATGAGTGAATTGTCATCCAGTGACTCCGACAGTGATTTCGGCCGCACGCAAAACGCAGAGTTCGCAAACCCAGCAAAATGCGTTGACTCATCATGATAATGTCCATTGTGGTAGGGCTGGCTTGCAGATGCTGGGAGGTGAAAACTTCAAAATAAAAAACTGAAATATTTTATACATGTTTCCTGGCTCAACACTGTAGTTTAGAAGAACTTGTTGGTCGAGTTGGTGCGTCTTAACACAAAAAGGAATAACCTGCGCAACCTGAAACACACGTAAAGCCACACATGCAAAGCCACGCACGTACAGACACATAAGCGCAGCATGTGTGTCTGGCTTTACGTGTGTGTTAGATTGTGCAGGTTATTCCTTTTTCTGTTGACACTGCATGGCAAGGAAACGAAAAATGTCGCTTTTGCGATGCTTCAAAATCGTGTCAGTACTCCTTTAATAATAAAGCTAGTCTGTCAATGTGTTCTGCTGCAATATACTATGTACAGTATGTTTGACTTAGCTTTTGTGCATGTAGATGTAGGGTGCTCTATTAAGAAGCTCTAGTGCAAAGTTTCTTTTAAGTATGGACAGTGAAGCTATAGAAGGCATTTCTTAGAAGAGCACTTTTCCAGAATGTGCTCTGGGAGGAACTTGGTTAATGTGACCGAAGTGGTTACAGCTTGGAAGTAAGGCAATAAAGACGAAAGGAAAGGTGTGGAGGAAAAGGTGACTGACTGCAAAGTATGGTTTGTGGAAATACAGTGCAGACTAGTGTCATTGTGATTTGGTTTCAGCATTTGCTTTATTTTTCTCACTTTCATCTGATTTTAAATGTAATGAGACAAATTTCTTGAGGCATGGTACTTTAGATATGCGTTTTTACAATACCAATTTTTTTTACTTGATTACATTTCTGATAGACCCATCGTGCTAGTACTCATGACTTGTTGACCAAACTACTTAGTTGAGGTGGAGATTTGCATCCTGCAAACCTCTTATTCATGACATACTATTGTGTGGGTTAAGTATGTTCTATTCTTTGGTTTAAAACAAGCAGGTGCCTGTGCTTGTGTGCAATATGACTACTCAGACTTTTTGTGAAAGTTGTGTTGGTGGCAAAGCAGAATGGCATCACCTGTTTACTGGAGTAGGATCATCTGCTACTAAAATTTTGGAGCACTGCAACTGCAGACCTGTCTCGCTGGTTTTGAGCATTGTCCTAGCTTGGTGCTAGCTTGGTGAAGACAAAACATAGCATTGTCTTCTGTATGGTAAGACCACAATGCAGACAGAGGGGGCATATCTAGTTGCACTACTTCGTAAAAAATTTATTTCAAAAGTTTGTTCAGCGGCCATAAACTATTGAATATATAAATGGAGGCTGGTTTTGACATTACTTTTAATATATTGTGTCCCTGCCATTGGGGCGGCTCCTTCTAGTGAATAGATACATACATAAAAATTTGTGCCTTTCTTGCTTTCCTTCGTCATAAAAGATAAGAAATTGACCTCGGAAAGTAGCAGTTGTCACAAGCCCAGCAATCAAGCAATGAATTGCAGCATAAGAGTGGGCTAACCATTTACCCCATTACAAAAAAAGTCACGACACCAAAACCAAGAACAAAGAAAATGTGAAAGATTGCTTGCCAACAGCTAATCTGTACGTACTCAAACCTTGCTGTTACATCCTTTCCATTATTTCTAAGCAGAGTCTTGGTTAAACTGTACCTTCCCCTCCCGACTCCCAAAAAAAGATACAATGAGTGCTGAGTTAGAAATTCCTGCACAATCTCTATCTTCTTCAAACCTCCTGCAGGGAGGTTTGAAGAACGGTTTCATGGAACTAATTAACATTTTACTGATTAACGGGGATCACATTTCACTTGAAGTGAAGCAAAGGCAACATAGTTTTGGGAAAAAAGGGTCTAAATGAGCGACAATATTTTAATGTCTGTGATGTAGCAGTGGTGCAATTAATTTTCATCACTAACAGCCAACACTTACCACTAACTAAATGCAAAACCAGTTTTCAAGAAATGCCACCCTAAACCACCCAGAACTATCATCTTGATGTTTTTTTTTTCACTGTGTTCTTTTCTCAGTCAAGACAATTGTGAGCAACCTTGGTGCTGCTGCTCGATTTGTTTCTTGGTGTCTTACATCAAATAGTTGATGCATTTTGTTTTTCTCCACTTGCCATGGCAATGCAAATTTTTGTTTTCATTTTGTCTTGTCAATGATAGTAACTACCTCTTCTTGCTTTGTGCAGACTAATCAAGCGGACAGTAACAAGGCACTGCTGGAGCTTATCCTGGAGCAAAAGGGGCTGCGCACCTCTCTGGTCTTGCGCACAGTTGTGGGCTACTTGGGCACCATCGAACTTCCACGTGAGGTGGCTGGTTCACGGCTTCAGGCGATCCGCAGCTGCGTACGTCGCCTGCGGCTTGAGCAGAAAGTGCACACACTGGTTCAGTTGTCGGTGCTGCGGGATGGTGTGTTGTTGGCTGACCTGCGGGGCGCAGCGTTGGCACGTTTTCCAGCCGAGCGCATCGCATTCAGTGCGGCTTACGCTGATGATAGCCGCTTTCTTGGCTTGGTCACCAAGGGAGCAGATGGTGCCCTCTCATGCCACGTACTGATGGTGGACTCACGGCTGAGGCTTCCCCCAGGTGTATTGCGGGCAGCACCTCTGCACACATCTGCAGAGCCTATTTTACGTGCTGTAGCTGCTCTCTACCATCGTGCAGATGGCCCTAACGCCTCACCCCAGCCCAGCCAGGCGGGCAGCAGCAATAGCAGCAACAGCGACAGTGGGATTGGCTTCAGGGATGAAGGTACGCTGAATAGTGCATGTTTCAATATTTTTTTTCTTGAAATGCATGGGATGGAAAGACAAAGTATGCAGTACCCAGCTACTTGGGAACTTTTCCAATGCAGAAGCTTGGAAAAGTATGCTTTTATCTGGGCATAGTCAGGAATTGTGGAACTGAATGCATGAGCGGAGTGTGTGTGTGCATACCGCATACCTCATAGCATACCTCATAGCATGCTAGCATGATGACGACCAACAACTATGTTCCAGAAATTCTGTCAGTAGCGGTACCTGCTAGCAGGTTTGAAACTTGCTGTAAAAGCTTGTCTGTGTGAACATACAGTGACAGCTAATAAAAACATTGATTGATTGTACTGAATGGCAAGAGACCTGGACATATATTAAATCTTTATTAGGGGTGTGCGAATATTCGAAAGTTTCGAATATTCGTCGAACATTACATTCGAGATATTCGTATTCGATTCGAAAATCGTGTATTCGAAAACTTTCGAATATTCGATAACTTCGAATATTCGAAAAATCGAATATGCGATTCGATTATCATGCATAAAAATAACTCGTCTTCCACATTTCTGCTGCGTTCGTATCGCTAAAAACGTTGCCGAGAGGAGCGATACACATCGTAAGTACACGGATGCACGATATCTGCCTGCGGCGAGCGCCCCAATACGTATGATTTATTGCTGGTGCATCTCCGACGTGCAGCGCTGTTGGCGATCATGTAACCGTACATTTTCAATATTATGCGGCCGTAACGTGCCGAACTACCTCTCGTTCACTATGCGGGACCACTTCTGAAGAAAGACAGAGACCCACGTGACTGGCGACGTACTGTAGGCACCTTCAGATACCCCAGTCTGGCAAAGCTTTGCCCCATGTAACTCCCTATACCAGCCACTTCTGTTCCAAGCGAGCGTGCCTTTTCAGTGGAAGGGGGTGGCGGGGTGGGGGGGGGGGTTGTCTCTGTTACAAGGGAGCGCCTGCTGCCTGATCATGTGGAGCAACTCATATTTCTTCATGATAACATGTATATAGTCATTACTTTCATTGTGCCGTAATATTTGCTTGTGTTGTGATGTGCATTGTGGTAGCCTGGACATTGTGTTCTGGAGATAGCAGTGTTGTTGTGTTGCCAGTCAGGCTGTTAATGTTCTTTTTTTTCAAATAGCTACATGTTATATAAAATATTGTTACTGTGGAGGCATTTTCCTTTGATATTCGATATTCGATTCGATATTCGAAGGTGGATATTCGTATTCGATTCGTATTCGAAAAATTTGATATTCGCACACCCCTAATCTTTATGCATTTGTCATAACATGATAGCCTTTACTGATATACACTTTAACCTTGATATAACAAAGTATTTCATGTTCTTTAGCGTCATGCCCATAGAGCACCATGTATTTTCAACCTCAATGTAGCTATGCATGTTTACCTGCAGTATGAATATATTGAAGTTTCTCTGCTGCTGCAAAGGTAGGCTGAGGCAGTAAATTGATACTTATGCTTGTGCCAGTGGTCAAATGTTTCAGTTACAGGCATTTCTTGTGAATGCATATTTAAAATTGCATGCCGCACACCGGACAATGACTGCTGAAGTGGAGCAGCTTCTTTTCCGCCAGTGGCTGGGTGGGCAAGGGTGCACCGTGTGTTCTCTGTCTCACTACTGGAGCAGTGGAGAAGGAGAGCACACCGGCACCCAAGCTCACTGTATTTCTGGTATCGTGCACTCTGCACAGCAATGAAGTCCTGTATTCGATTCTGTGCATCCCTTGCTGCGGTGTCCAATTTGGCGTTTTTCTTGTTGTCGTGTGGTCTTGGCAAGTGTCAAGCTTGAGTATCCGTAGAGGTGGTAGTACTTAATGCAGCGGCCTCTCACTTAATGGCAGTGCTGACATTGTCAACACTGGTTTTTGTGACATTGCAGTGGAAAGATTATCTGTGCTGTAACTGTGTCCTGAAACTTGCCATGTAAAGGAAGCACTTATGTATGCCTCTGACAACAATAAGAATGTGTTTTTACCCACTTCTGCAAGTTGCAAACTTCAGGGCGGCTCACTAGCTTTCATATAAGGCAGAAAAGACTAGGCACTGAACTATCCGTCTGTGCATACGTCCTTTCTTTATTTTATATATAAAAGAGTCGTGTCCTGTTAATCGTTTTGCATTTAAAAACGGCCTTCCTTTATTCTTTTAGAAAGCCCTATTGAGAAATTCCATGCTTTTCATTGTGTATATCAAAGTGTATGCAGCATGTTTTTGTTCTATTAAGTGTAGAAACTGGTGAATTTGTGAAACAAAGCCAGCTTGTATGAAAACTAGGATGTTGCTGGTGCAGAACAGATATAGTATGCAAAAACTGTATGCCATGTGTCTGCATCTACGTACATGCAGTACGGTGGCATTGAGAGAATATACGAGAGAGCTCACAGTCTTCGTGCTCATGTGTAGCGAGGGGAATTGAGGGGAGTGTGCTGTAAGGGTGGAGGGATAGGTTGAATGCTTGAGAACAGGGGAGGGTGTTGGGGGGAGGAGAGGGATTAGAGGTGAGTGTGCCATCTAAGAGAAGGGTGTGATGCAAGGGATTTGTGCCTCTCCTTTTTTATATGCGGTATTCCTTTATCGGTGTCTGTTACATTGAACCTACAGGCAATGTTTAGATTGCCTATGGATTTTTTAGTTCAACTTAAGATTACTGAATTTAGGCAGAAGTTGTGTCAGTGTAATTTTTCCACTGTGTGCCTTTCTTATCTTAAAGGGCCTCTAAAGGCAAATAACAATTTATGTTAGAGTGAAAGGTCACTGTGTGAGAACGTCTAAAACGTAAATAGTATCAACAGCAGTGGCCTAGTAATCGAGAAATTAAGGTAAATGTAGGACACAATGTGCGCCATGAGTGGGACGTTTTGGAAATGATGCCGATGACGTCAGAGAGTCCCGAGTACAATTAACCACTATTAATCAGACTAGTTGCAATTAAAAAAGAACATTCCGTGCATCACAAAACGTAATAAAATGCTGCATGTTCGTTTCTCTTTGATTCATTGAAAAAAGAACCTCTTGGCGCTAGCATGGGGAACGGTGCGAGTGGCTCAAAAGTTCTGTTATCGCCGAGCTGCGCGTTTCAGTGGTAGTTTCGGTATTGCGTACTGCTGCGTGTGCTTGGCTCTCGCTATTTTTGCCCTGTCTATACTCTACTTTTGCTGCTGCTGGCCAATCTAAGCTCCTTTACAGTGAACTATACAGTTTCGGAGTGGCCTGTGGTTGCGTCTTGGCAAGGTTGATGGCCGCTGTTGCGCAAGAAACTGTAGCTTCGGCAGCCGGGCAGTAAAGGCGGGCAACGTTGGGCACAGCAACTGCTTACGTCAGAAGGTCCCTTCAAGCGGGTGATTTGAAGTGCGCTAACGCCGTGCGGACCACTAAAACGTGATTTTCTTTCAAAATAAGCATTTCCTTGTCACGAAACAAGCACTACGAGGTTTCTGCAACGCTATTACAACGATCAACGTCGACTTAATATTTGCCTTTAGTGTCCCTTTAACCACTTTGCCCATGTTTGTGCATTGCATCATGTCTTTCCTGATTTGGGGACACAGGTAATGCGAGCGACCGTGTGCTTGTGGTGGATGTGGAAAGCCAGCCACGCTTCCAAAGCTTCAGCTTGGACAGGCAGGGAGCATTACCTGCATGCCCAGACACTGAGCGGTTGCGGGCACGAGCCATGCCAGATCCTGTGGGAGTCGGTAGTGAGGCTCCCCTCGTCTTGCCAGATTGGGTGGACAGCAGTCCACTTGGAGGCTCCTTGCTGGACGACACGCTCACAGCTGCCGACCCTTGTCCAGATGGAGAGAGCGTTGACCTCCAGTCGTCTACTAAGGGAGAAGATGGTAGTTCTTCGGCTACCCCACGTAGGGTGTGTGCTGCCATACGAATATATAGTACACCATATCTGCTTTTAGCATGTTGAAAGTCCATATGCAAGGGTGCCCAAGTTAGCAAGACAGGAGCACTGGAGCACAGCATTGGAACACAGATGACTGATAAGAAGTGCTTAGTAATTTGGGTATTTTCAGGTGCATGAAACTGCAAATTGAAGGTGAGCAGAAGGGCTGATGTTTTTGTTTGATATATTGCCAGTGCCTTCTTTTTAAGCCAAAACTAGCAATGCCTATTCAATTCAAGTGTCGCCTTCCACGGTCAAACCATGGGACAAGCAAATTCAAACAGCTGCACTTGCTCGTGTGTGCCACATGTGCAGCACTTGCCTCAATATTTTCAGCAGCGAAGCAGTCTCAAGTGACATCTTTTGCTGTTAAAAATTCCTGTCACCCTGAATCAGGCAGCTTCAAATGGCACCAACTTCACTCTCAGAAATTTGGGGCGACAAGGGCAGAAATAAGACACAGAAATTTTTTTTTTTTTTTTTTAAGAAGGCAGCCTGGTCTTTTTGGCTCTTTGAAACTGCCATTTATGAAATCTCCAATGCCTCTTGCACTAACCTGCTAACCTGCAAAGTTTAGTGCTTCATGGACCACTATTATTGCCGTGAAATCAGTTTGTTAATAAAAGCCTCTTATTTGCCTCTGAAGTGAATCAGGGATTCAGTTCACAGTAAAATACAGGTTTTTCAACGATGTGGAGATGGCTCTCTTTTATCTCTTTTTCAGACAGTGATCAGCACTCTGTCGTTATCACTGTCTGGAAAACAGATTAAATTGTTGGATGGTTTCTTTTAACCTTTACAGCAATGCTCATGCGCAGAGACTGCTTGCCTGGTATGTTTTTACAATTATCTATTGAAGGGTTAGGTATAAATATTGCTTGGACGCTCAAAATAAACTGCTGGAAACCGACGCTCGTCTCTTTCGCACTGGAAAAAACTTGCTCAAAATCATGAACCAACTAACTTGCACTAGAGTCCTGCTAAATCGAACTGAAGGACTACGCAATGCTAGAGTTGTCCCAGCAGCAGCATTAATGTTGCAAACTCTTGTGCATGTTTAGAAATGAAAGGAGTCATGCTATCAATAGTGTTTTCAAAACGTTATTATAGCCAACAATTCCTACTCTTGGAATAGTGCTCACCATCCTTGAAAAAGGTTTGACAGGGACTTGAAAGTCCTTGAAAACCCTTGAATTCGGGCTTTCAAAACCTGTACGAACCCTTCTTAGGTTTTCATTTCTGCTACATTTCTGCTACATTTTGTTTATTGAATTCAGGTGCTGTGTCCTATTTGTGTATCGCATGTACAACCATGTGCCATTAGAAACGGGTATTGCACCTGCTAATGAGTCTAGTACAGGCTCTGAAGAAGAATGTTCTATGCATCATGACCACCTTTCTAGCTGAACCGGGTGAATAATTAATATTTGCAAGAGGGTGAATCTCAAACATTGTCCTTGCACAGTTTAATTTTCCTGTAAACTTGAGCTTCCCGACATATTAGAGTTGTCGAGGCTGCTTCACCATTTTACATTCCTCTTCACTTCATCTCCCCAAACTCGGTAACTGCCAAATTGAAAAACATGACCCACGCGATATCCTCACTACTGCTTGCACTACAGAGAGATTAGGACCAGCTGCTCTGTCAGACGAAATAGGAGTTTATGCAAAAGAGGAACACTTTTTGGTACCACAAAAAATTTGGTTCCCAACTTTCGTCAACTGGAAAGATAAATCGTTTCCTTTTGAATTATGCTTACATATGTTGATCTTTTTGTCCTGGAAATACCTCTCAATAAAAAATTTAACTGCATTTGGAAGTCTTCCTCAAGAAGCTGATCCATATTTGCATGTTGTTGCAAATCTGCAACAAACTTTTTTTTTTCCTCACAGTAGAAATTCTGTGCAACCTTAAAAAAAATATTCCATCGCAGCATGATGTTTTTGATGGTGACGCACTCCTCCTGGAATATTGTCAGTCAATAAACATATCAGTAAAGAGTTCACATGTCTGACAACAGTTTTAAGAGCGTGTATGACAGATAGTGCTGCCCTCCTGCAAGTACTTGAGACAAATCAACATGTTTCTCTAGTTTCTTGATGTTCCACTTGAGATTCTACTGTACATAGCTTTGCCATTCCTACTAGCTAGCTTTAGTTCACTTTCCACTGTCTGGTCTCTTGTACAGGTAGTGATTTCCTAAATGATATGTAATGGGTATCTGTGAATTGGAAGAGAAAGGAATCTGTTTTAACACTAAAGTGTTTTATGCCGGGGTCCACCAAGATTTCAGTGATGTATTTCCGTCACGGAAATGACGTCGAAAAAATTTACACGACCAGATGGCAAAGAAAAAAAGGTCCATCAACGGGCATCGAACCCACGACCGCTCGGTCCGAACAACAGATGCCGGACACGCTATCCACTGCGCCACGATCACATACTCCAGAGGCTTTAGAAATGCGTCTTTTATATCTACCACTCTCCCGGTCGGCGGGGCGGTGTTTTCTCTGGGAGCCGTAAAGTAAAGCAATTCGTCATTACTGTGGCCTCCGCGATTAGCACCTGCAACGCATTACACGTCCGTCCCATTCGGCGCGTTTTCAATAGAAGTTCAATTTTGTCAATACCTTAACACACCGCTAGGTGGCGATCTTAGCCCAAGCGTCGTAAAAGCGTCGGCCTTGCTCGTAGCATCACGCTAATCCAAACCAAAAATAGCCCTGAGACGCGCACCTGCCTCACCTGGCTGTAACACCGCGTTCCCCGCTCCCGCGCTCACCCTGAGAAAAATCGCGGCCGGGCTACCGGGGCGGCACGACGCGCTTTGTCTTTCCCTCTAGTCCGGCCGTGGTGTTCAATCACAGTTGAACACGCCGCGGGATGGCGACCAAGTTCTGCGTCTAACATGCGACGCTCGTCTGGCTATCACACCTTGTTCTCTGATAACGCTTCCACCGTTAACTACTACAGCTACCACAAGGGTTTGTTTAATCATTTAACATGGACGTTAGTCGTCGGGATGGAGATGTACCACCAATCATCAAAGTGGGTGCATCCACGTTAAACGGTGCTATAGCTGCCAGACATCAATATACATTGTACAAACTCTCTTATATCAATGTATAGTAAACATTCAGTTACTTCTGTAAGGGCACGCTTTACTTTCTTGTTATTCTGATTCCTATGAGGGAGGGATCAACCATCTTTTTTGTCTGATTTTTTAGTTATTGACTGCATGCACTGAGGTTCACTTAATAACATTACTAAGCTATAGGCACCTGTTTCTTGTTAAAATTTTGCCTGCCACAAAGTAATGTCTAGAACAGTCATGGCCATTTTGCAATGCTGCAAATAGTAGTACTGCATGCTTATTGTCTCCTCTTTTCACTGCGTGCAAGTTGTTGACTGCAGTCTACTGTAAGAATTGTAGTGGACCAAAGTAACGTTCTAATTAGTGCGATAAATTGGTGCAGAATGAAAGCAGCTGCAGCAGCAACAAAAATTGGACGCGGTCATCATCGCTTCGGAGGCATCAACGGCGAAGTCATCATCGACGAAGCACACACGAGGTTATTGGCTTTGCTCTGTGTTTGCTTGACAATTATTTCTGTAGTCAGGGTGGCTTCTTGAATTGCTTACTATTCCTCCTGCATTTGTAGGCGGGCACTGTGTCCGATGGTGAGGTGACAAGCGAGAAGCTTTCCATGTCCAGCAGCGTGCAAAGCTTGGAGCAAGCTAGTGATTCCAGCAGTACGTGCGATCAGCCGCGGGGGCGTGTGGGCCGCTGGCTTGCTGGTTTTGATGAACTTCTGCATGACCCTCTTGGTCTCCTAGTGTTTGCAGTGAGTGTTCTTTTTCTACTTCCTTCCTTGGAAGGCAAATTTTGTCCTTGCAGTGATGATATTTAGATCTTTTTCCCCAAGGTTCTGGAGATATCGTTAAAATTAAGTACTTAGTCTTTTCAATAATTTCAATATTACAGAACTGAAATAACCTTCTGAAGACATGCATGCTTTTTTGGCTTACTGGGAGCGCGGTACACACAACAGACGAAGGAAGAACCACAAAACACGAGCGCTTACCAACTAGCCCACCTTTCAATACTTTTGCATGCATGCTTTATTGTGCATACAGTTCCTTGACAACCCTTGAAATAGAAAAGTATTTTCAAGGCTCTTGAAAGTCCTGGAATTATTTCCCCTTGAAAACCCTTAATTGTTCTGAGGAATATCTCATGAAAGACTGCTGGAGATTAACTGACCTGCTTTCTATGGTGGATTAGTGATAGCCTGGCACAGTCTGAACTTTGGATACATCACATGGGGAGGGGATCACAAAATAGTTTGATATATTGGTAATTCAATATCGGAGATTCCTTAAATGTCAGGCACAGTTAGTACGCTTCACTTCACGACCGCTTTTACCACTGTTTGTATGCTGCACAGCATCACACGTATGTGTTGTAGTGAAGCTTATTAAATGGGTGAGTAAATAAAGTTCTAATACACACACGTTGCTCATTTTTCCTACGTGGATATAATTCAATAGTGTCTGCATGATAAGTACACCCTGATGTTTTTAAACTCAAAGCAAATTTGACCATTATTGCTTTTTGTTCACTCTGATGGTATACTACATGTACTAATATGTGGCAAGTTGTATAAAACCATAACAATTAAATGAAAAAAATTTTCAGGAATTTTTGAAGAAGGAATTCAGCCAAGAGAACATCTTCTTCTGGGTGGTGTGTGAACAATACAGAAAAATGCTCGACGGGTGTGAGGTCAGTATTTGCAATAAGTATGTATAATATGAGCAATTGTAAACAGTTCCTTTTATTGTACTCCCATTGATGTTACATAAACACACTTACCTGTTGCATTATGTTGGGAACATCTGTGCCAGTTGTTTTCTGCACAAAGTAGAGAATGCACAGCCCTGCATGAATGATTGTTGGTCCATTTATTTATTTATTTCTTTATTGTGTGTGTGTGCGCGTGTGTGTGTGTGTGTGTGTGTGTGTGTGTGTGTGTGTGTGTGTGTGTGTGTGTGTGTGTGTGTGTGAAAGACATGTATGCAAGTGCGTTTTAAAGGGCTGTGAGCTTCTTTCAAATGTTGCAAATACAGTCGAACCCGTTTATAACGAACTCGAAAGTGTCGTGAAAAGTGGTCGTTATATCGGTAGTTCGTTGTATATGGACTCGCCCTTAAAAACGTGCGCTTAGCGGCCAAGCCGTCTTTTTTTCTTTGTGCACTTTTATTAAAGTGCTAACAACCCCTTCGGTTACAAGCTAAGCCTTTTCGCATCGTGAAGCGACACCCGCTGCGTGCTCAGGAGTGAATTAACCGCCTTTGCAATGAGCTGACACCGTTTCACCGAAGCGCGATACCGCAATGTGGAGCCGATCATCCCTGGCTAGTTGCGTGCAGCGCGTCGCCTACTCCGGTCGCGGAGTCACTGCCGGGCCGCTTGCTGGATGCCGTATGCGCGCGTTTGTACGTTCTTCGTGCTTGCTTCACTCCGGACCGTGCACGGGTGCGGCGACTAGCCTCTTCGTTCAACGCGGCGAAAACAAGCAGTTTTCCAAGCAACGCGCACTCTACGTCTCCGCGATGCTCTCGCGGCCCTGCACGACGATGCGCGGCGCACTTCAGTTGTCACCTAGTCAAACACGCTGTATACGCTCGCAGTCAGTGCATCGACGTATCTCGGTGCCCGCGCAGCTCAACAACAGCGAGCTACTTTCGTTTCTACAAAGCGACGCGCACTTAAAAAAAAAGCGGTACCACACGACGCGGCGGCGGTGAACTTGCTAACGGCAGCATGGCGCGCTCGTACCGCCGTCAATCTGCAGTGTACAGCGTACGCCACACGCAAAGCCGAGTATCTACAGATGACTGTGATAAGGTTGTCGGCTATAAGGCATAATTTCACGTTCACTGACTGCCGCCACCTGGCCTTCGTTCTTTTCTGATGCTTATCCGCGAAGGCATCGCTGCAATCGCACGGAAGTCGTAATCACCGATGACCGGTCTCTGCCGTTACCAAAAAGACGGACGACTTTTCGTGGCACATTGTGGCGTCGACGAGTTTAGGGACGCAGTGAACCTTTTTGCGATGGAAACCTATCGCGGTTATCACTTCTTGCATTTATGCCTTCTTGCGTTCCAAGGCATTGTTTGGTTCATTGCAGGCGGTCGTAGCAGCAGAGAACGGCGTCAGGAAAGGTTACCGTGCGAAAGCTGACCGCAAGGCTTCATGCTGCCTACTATTTTTTTTTCCCTCACTGCCATTCTATCACTGAAGAAATGCCTGGAAAGTGAGCGACCTCGCTCGCAGCATCCGAAATCCGCGTGCGGTGCTCGCCGATCTGGGTATCTTAATCGCGAGTACCGTATTTATTCGAATATAGGTCGACCTTTTTTTTCCAAAAATGTTGCCCATAATCAGCTATCGACCTATATTCGTGACCAAAAAATCTCGACCTATATTCGCGATCAAAGCGACCAAAAGCACCGCACCTATGGCGTTCAACTGCCGCGCCTGCTGTTCTTCAAGCAGTTCCTGCTACATACGCACATTATATACCATAAAATCTGGTATAAAAACCGTACCCGTTCGCCTTTTCCGACTAAGTAATTAAGAAAAAAAAAGTTATTTGTGCAATAGCTGCACACCGCCTTTTCAAAGCCCCCGCGAAATGCAGCCGCTCCGCCATGTTTGCGCTGGAACCCGTGATTTCCCTAGGTAGGCCGTGAAGTCCCTAGCCCCCTAGCCGTGCTGCCTGCCGACGCGCAGCGGCGCAGCCGCACTGGCACTGGCCTAAGGCCTCACTCTTTGTTTGTTGTTTGATCTGACGTGACGGTTCGCACGTTCGCATTTGCAAATGCGCGGTTGCGACGGTGTCGCGTCGGTAGAGCTACACAGCTGACTTCAAGCGTCAAGTGATACTTTTTGCCGAGAATTCCAGCAATTGTGCCGCTCAGCGTGAGTTCGACGTAAAAGTTGATTAGGGGTTGGCGGAAGCAGCGGGACCGACTGTTCGCGTGCAATGGATAGCGTCGTGCTTTTCGCGGCCCAGCAACTGGCAGGCATGACGCTCTTGAAAAAGAACTGAGGCTCCGGGCGTCAAGGAGGCCCTGCAGAAGGCCAACAGACCTGGTCGTCATACCGCTAGGTATGACGTCCCGGCTACATTAAGGACCGGGTGGCGAAGAGTTACAAAGAGTGGCTTGAAGGAGGATGCGGCAATGACACCGACGGGACGCCGCGAGAAGGGCTTCCTTCAATGAAGTTGCGACGTGGGTGAAGGACGCGCGGAAAGACTTGCCAGCGGAAATTATCGTGACTGGCTTTAAAAAGTGCTGCATTTCCAACGCAATCGATGGCAGCGAAGTCGACGTCATTTGGGATGCCGAGGATGCCTGCGAAGAATCCGACAACCTTCCTTGCACATCTGACGAACATGACACTCCCGGCAGCGACTAGGGCGCTAAGTTAATTGTAAATAAAGGTGTGCTATGTTTCAATTTTCCTGTTTATAAAAAAAAAAACATGGGTCGACCTATTTTCGAATATTTTTTTTTTATTTCTCGTAGAGTGCTATAAGTAGGGGTCGACCTATATTCGTGCCCGACCTATTTTCGAATAAATACGGTAAACTGGAGCGGGGCACGCGCGAGCGCGCGCCCCTGTCACGCTTTAGAAGGCATGTCTTAACTTTTTTTCGCTTCGTATGCGCCATGTTTTTACCGCGACCGTGTCCGAAGTGTTCGTTGTAAAAGTAGGAGGATTTCAAAAATGTTCGCTATATCTGGACGCAGCTTCAATGGTTAGCATAGGAAAATCGTAAGCGCACCCAAATGTGGTCGTTATAACCGATAGATCGTTATATGTGGGATCGTTATAAGTGGGTTCGACTGTACAGTGAAACTTCACTTGGACGAACTTGAAGGGACCTCAATAAAAAGTTCGTTAGAGTGAAAGTTTGCTGAACTGACACAGCTACGTTGTAGCTTGTTATCACAAGCTGAAGACAGCATCAGGTGTTCAAATGAATTTCAACCCATTTATTTGTCATGCTTCTCATTTGCATGTGAATTTATGCTTATTGAGGATCTTGTGAAGGAATGCAGTGATCTTTCGCTGCACTTGCGCTCTTAAGACTACAGTGGTCACAAACTGAGTTACTGCGTTCAAGCTCTCGTGAACCTTCTCTGGCACAACACTCTGTTGGGCAGAAAAGGACTTCAGTTTCTTCAAGTGCATCAGTGCTTTATGCAAAACATCTAGTTTTTTTGTCCACAGACATGCGCTTACATTTTGTATTCATGATAACCATACGGCTGTAGGGCAAAGGCTGCAGCTGTTGCTGCCGTAATGGTTCCGGCTAGTTAAAAAATATGTAGGCATCCAATCGAGTTCAAGGCCAAGTGGGACCAACTTTTCGTCACATGGTAATGAAGCGCTGTTGTCAACTTAAAATCGTGGCCTCTGCAATTATCTCTAGTCGTGGAGCTGGTCGTGAAGGCCATGGTAGAACTATGCTACAAAAAGTGTGGCACTACGTGTTGATCAACATGACCTGGGAGGCATTGGATTGTGTCACAGAATATGTTTGCAGAGCTGAAACGCACTGTTCAATGAATTTCGGTAAACTGAGGTGAGTTAGCATTGGGTTCAGTGGTGCTTCCACGGGGGAACTAAAAAAAAAAAGTTTTTACAACTGACTGGCATTTGTTCAACTGACATTCGTTCAACTGGCGTTTGTTCAAGGGGTATTGTACTCGTACCTGCCAACTCTCCCAGTATGCCCGGGAGACGCCCGATTTCTGACCTGTCTTGCCGATTGTACGATCGTGGCCATAAATCTCCTGATAAACTGCCTCAACCCAATTTCAAAAAAAAAAAAAAAAAGTGCAGTAGCAGTATGATGGCGAGTACTCGCAAGACCACCATTGCGGCACCCCGTCGTGCCCGCGGTAACTATGCAGCACATACGCACTTCTAGCGCTACCACAGTACAGTTGTTCTGAAGTATGGCCAAGCTCTGCGAGTACATGGTGCTCACCGGCGTTGTACTGCATTAAGTTGACTGACGCATAGTATAGCGAAACCCAGATAGGGTGCATTTTGATGCAGTTTCAATTAGCTAAGCACCAAACGATGTCTCCCAAGGCATTTAGCTTGCGAGGTATTTGAAAGAGAAAGCGTGCACTGGCCAGCAGGCCGGTGGATTTGGAACTGACGATATGAATTGGTAACTGTAGTAGTGTATTCAGTGTGAGGCAAGTGACCCACGCAGGTCCGTCGAGTTCAAAATAGCACAGGCTTTATTGCTAAGTCGCGTGCCGCCTCATATGAACCTGGGAACAAAAAAACAAACACAAAAAAGCAGATGACCAGTAATTGAGATGCGAAGTACAAAGAGGGTTTACTTGGGTGTTCCCGAAGTGCACTTAAGTAATTTATAACTTGTTTATTGAACTTAAAACTACCAGTATAAACTTTACCAAGGATGTGTTCACGACCATGACCGTTTCAGTTTGCTGAGAGGAGGGCAATACATTTTCTGCAGTCCGTGAAATGAAAGTGCAAATTTTGTGTGTCGTGCAGTGCTATAATTGTCTCGTGTTCACAAGAGCCTCTACTACGGATCTGCAGTGAATTCTGAGTCTGTTCAAAAAGTGTTGCACGGCCCCTTTGCAGTGATCATTTAAGATAAACACGAACTTTGTTGTATGTTCAAAGTGTGTTGCAGGGACCCTTTGAAGCGACGATTGAGATCAGGACAGTTTTGTTGACCGACTACGGGCATCGCCCGACACAACCCCCCCCCCCTTTTCCCCCCGTGGCGAGTCACCTGATTTGAGAAATCCCTAGGTTGGCAAGTGTGTACTGTGTTAGTGCCAACACACAGCTCTAGATATATGAGGCATTCAGTCGAGAAAAACTAAGTGAATATGGCGAGTTTTGCTTCTAAAACTGCTGCAGAGAGTTGGTTCCTCCGCAACATTTTTCAGCTTCAACATGTGTATGTAGAACTGGCTAACACTTCAAGTGTGCAAAAGAAATAAGGCATTTAGTTTAGCGTAAATATGTATGTTAAGGGGGATGTGGCAGTGGGAATGGTAAACTTGCTCACCACTTTCTATTGTTCAATTTATTATTATTATTATTATTATTATTATTATTATTATTATTATTAGTCTTGCAGTCCTCGGCCCTTCTTTTACATTGTAGCAAAATATTAAAACAACATGCACAGTATAAATTGAGAAAAAAGCACTTCACTAACGTGCTGGCATCAAAAACTGACAAAAAAAAAATGATTTCCCCTTGGCACAGTGCCGTCATTTTGGCATAATTGTAAAGAGGAGAGATTGGAGCTTAAGATAGCCACAATGCTGCATTTCTCCAATGAAAAATGAGACCAGCTTCGTTCTGAGTTTCATTTTCTTAGCTTTTTTTTCCATTTTCTTTGAACTCCGTTTTCTCAGCTTTCATTTACTGTGCAGTTGCTGCCAGTCATCCCTGGGCCCCTTCACAACAAATAGAGATAAAATCATTCCGTTATCTGCACTTAGATTCTGAAACATTGCTGAGTGCTTTAAAGCTGTCCCTATTTGCACATCATACAGATCTTTATAATTGTTTTTTTGCAAACGTTGTTAGTAAAACAATATGGATAGTACATTTCAAAAGTTTTTTTGTATGCTAATTTGTCTTTTAGGCATTTTTGATTGGACAAACTACCATTCTAGTATCTTATAGACTCTAACCACTCGCTTAAGTAATCTGTGGCTTGTTACTTTATCTACAGCGCAAGGCGGCTGCTGCGGCCATCTACCAAAAGCACTTGGGCCCTGGTGCACCTGAACCCGTCAATGTGGACAGTCGGGCACAGCTTTCCGTGCAGGAAGGTCTCGAAGAGGCAGCACCAGACCTTTTTGTGCCTGCACAGAAGCAAATCTTCAACCTAATGAAGTTTGACTGCTACCAGCGCTTTCTCAAGTCTGAACTTTTTAAACAGTGCATGCTGCGCGAGGTGCAGGGCAAGCCCGTCTTCCCTGAAGCTGAGAAGGAAGCTTGGAAGCTTCACAAAGAGGATAAGCGTCGTAGGTCCTTCTTGCCATGGCACAAAAGTGAGTTGTCTAGCAGTAGTTTTTTGCAGGCATAATAATAGCTTGGAAAAACTAATGTATGCTACCATACTAATGATTTGGAAGGAGCCATTAAGTTTATATTTCCTATAAATTATTTCACAGAGACTGGTGGCCCTATGGCAGTGCTATGGTGTCTGGCTAACTTATTGTTCTGCCATATGGCCCCATGCTTTGTGCTGTGGCTGGTGGGTGTCAGCCTATAGGAAGTTGTTGTCTTGTTCAGAGTGAAGGTAAAGAACCCCGAGGCACTGCGCCGACCAAAGTGAAAATTAAAACACACAGAAAAAGATGTTTCGGCTCCCATGTGGGGAGCCTTATGAAAAAGAAACGTCTTTTTTTTGTGTGTTTTAATTTTCACTTTGGCCGGCGCAATGCCTCAGGGGTTTTTTACCTTCACCATGTATCATCCCGACCAGACGGGCTTCCGTCAAACATTAAACTTCTTGTTCAGAGTGTTGCCTCTTAGACGTGTACAGTAGTACGAGGGTGCTTGTGTCTCTCACAAGGTGCAGAACACGCTTCGGGCGCTCACGCTTGCGTGATGTGAAGCAGCTCCCAGGGTTTGATCTTAATATCATCATCATCATCAGCCTGTCTACGCCCACTGCAGGGCAAAGGCCTCTCCCATGTTCCGCCAATCAACCCGGTCCTGTGCTTTCTGTTGCCACGTTATACCTACAAACTTCTTAATCTCATCTACCCACCTAATTTTCTGTCTTCCCCTCACGCATTTGCCCTCTCTTGGAATCCAGTCAGTTACCCTTAATGACCACCGGTTATCCTGCCGACGTGCTACGTGGCCGGCCCATATCCATTTCTTCTTCTTAATTTCAACTATGATATCCTTAACCCCCGTTTGTTCCCTGACCCACTCTGCTCTCTTCCTGTCTCTTAAGGTTACACCTATCATTTTCCTTTCCATCGCTCGCTGCGTCGTCCTCAATTTAAGTTGAACCCTCTTTGTAAGTCTCCAGGTTTCTGCTCCGTAGGTAAGTACCGGTAAGATGCAGCTGTTATATACCTTCCTCTTGAGAGATAGTGGTAGACTACCATTCATGATTTGATAATGCTTGCCGAATGAGCCCCATCCCATCCTTATTCTTCTAGTTATTTCACTCTCATGGTTCGGCTCCGCGGTTACTACCTGTCCTAAGTAGACGTACTCCTTTACAACTTCCAGCGTCTCGCCACCTATCGCGAAGCGCTGTTCTCTGCCAAGATTGTTCCACATTACTTTAGTTTTATGCATATTAATTTTCAGACCTACTCTTCTACTTTCCGTATCCAGTTCAGTAATCATGAGCTGTAATTCGTCTCCCGCGTTACTCATCAATGCAATGTCATCAGCGAAGCGCAGGTTACTGAGATACTCTCCATTAACTCTTATCCCTAATTCTTCCCAATCTAGGGCCCTGAAAACCTCCTGTAAACACGCGGTGAATAGCATTGGAGAGATCGTGTCTCCCTGTCGTACGCCCTTCTTTATTGGGATTCTGTCGCTTTCTTTATGAAGGACTATAGTGGCTGTGGATGCGCTGTAGATTTAATATAATGATCTTAATATACATACTATTAAGTACCGTGGAAGCACTCACCCCCCTTTTGCTGAAAATTGCGTTAATCTAGATATGGGTCCTTTGCCGCTTAATCAGCAAAAACCAAGATAGCGTTCAAGACAGCACTACAGTGGCCACAGAATTGAAGAAAGCATGTTTATTTTGAAATGGTAAATGATGGGGTATACTAATGCCTACACATTGTCACTGAACCCAAAGAGCGACTCTTCAGAGTCTGTGCAAAATAGGATGTCAATGTATTCGTCGCTGATACGCAACTTGAGCCAACTACGGGCTCTTTAGTGTCTGCCACTCCAAATCACTTCTTTCACTGGTCGGTATGCATGTTTGAGGCCTTGAAGTTGCCTAGGTCCAAAATTCTTGCAATTTTCAGTGCTTCCTCTGTTAGGAGCTGCTTACTGACTGCACAGCCAGCATCTCGTTGCATTTGAAGGTAATCAAAGAGGGCGTCGTCCGACTCTTGATTGAAAACAGGCCCGCCATCTGTGACCTTGCATTTCATCTTCTGCTTGCCGTAGTTGATGTGCTTTAAGGTGTCATACTTGGAGTCCCACTTGCGGATTTTTTTCCTATCTTGAAATGCTGAGAGGTTCAGCTCACATTGCTCCCCGATGCACAGTGCCACTCAACAACTTCGGTCTTCCTGGCGATGGTGTAGGAATACAGTAGAACCCCGCTGTTACGTTCCTCACTGCTGCGTTTTCCCGGCTGTTACCTCGTTTTCCGCCGGGCCCGGCATAGCTCCCATAGGATACAATGTATTGGGAACCCCGCTGTTACGTTGTAACTGTCGGACCGTTCCCGTATGATACGTCGCGAAGTGCGCCCGGAGCCGACCGAGTGACTACCAAAGAGAGCGGCCATGGTGCATTTTCACGCAGCTTGGCCTCGTTTGACCGTAATATTAGCCGCATGAAAGGCGCAAGCAACAGAATCTTTCAATTGATGCAAACAAAAGCATGGCCTTCGAGATTCAAATTGCAAACATGGCGTCTATGACGTAACTGCTCGCGAAAGCAAGGCCTTCGAGATTGGCATTTACTATTGACAAAAGCATAGCCTTTGAGATTTGTATTGCACAAACATGGCGTGTATGACGTCATTGCTTGCGAAAGCAACGCCTTCGAGATCGGCATTCACTTCTGCCATCGCGTTGGCGTAGACTCATCATCATCGTTATTTGTCGGAGAACAGGAGGAGTTCGAGCTGGTTGGAGCTCGCATGGTCGTGCGTGCGGTTCGCGGTCGGACTCGCTGCGCCGGTCGTGATTGCGTGTGCTTAGTTCTTTCATGCCTACAGCTGTTGGTGTTAAAAAAATCACATACGTTGATTACATTTCTGTGGATGAGGCCGTCCTAAGCTCCGCGTTTCTATCCATCGACTAGATCGCGGCTGAGCGCGCCAATTTTCGTGCTGCTCGTAAGAATTGAAATTAAATTCTGTACCACTAAATATTTTGCCGTTTTTCCAGTTTTTCGGCACTTACGTTTCCCGTCTCTTACGTTTATTTCCTACGGTCCCTTCAAAAACGTATCAGCGGGGTTCTACTGTACATTGTGCAGCTAGTGGATTGCACGAGAAGTTTGAGAAAAGTGGCTATGGGCACACTTCATCAAGAAAACCCTGCTACCTCTGGGTTTTCTTTGAAGGACTGTTCATTGCCACTCTGCATTATCTCCACCCCCATCAGTCTTTACCTTTCCCACACAAGTTATCGAGTATTTCTGTCATCGCCTCCAGCAGTCTCGTAACGGCCACAATAGGGTGAATATTTCAACTCATGCTGGCACGTTGGAGGGGTGGGTGCGTAACAAGTAATTTTCAGAATTCTGAAGTTTTGGAAATGTTAATACTGGATGCTTGTGTGAAACTGGGCGTTACAGTACGCATTATACCAGAAAAAATGGACTGCGAAATGGCTGGTGTGGTAGCACATTGGTAAAGCATTGCATACATTCTGCAGTACGTGCAGGTTCAGCACACACAATGTGCAAGTTGTATTTTCATTCACTTTAATTTCCATTTTCCTCTATTAATTATATATTTCTGTCAGGAAGAACAGTTGATTTTCCCCTATGCTTTCTGTGGTTACATCGTTGTAACAAAAGATTTGAGCCCTTGGTTCCCCTTGTTCTCAGTTAACATTTGAAATATTTGATGCTGTTGCACCACAGTTCTTAAACTGTTTTTCATGTTGCCCTGGAGTTCCTCTTAGGCATCTTGTTATTTCGCCATTTGTAGCAACAAATTTTATCCTGTCCTATTTCTCCATTCATTTCCACAATCTGATTTAGAGAAGAAAATTTGGATTGCATTTGAATTTAACTAAGTTGTCGTAGCAATCAGTCACGCACCAACTGTATACTTGTGTAGTCTGCAGCTGGCGAGAGACCCATTTGGCTTGCTGACCTGTGGTGGCTGTTAAACAGTAGCTGTCATCTGCGTTGCTTGCATTTACTTTCAAGAATTCTATGTTGTGGTGATAATGCTCATGCTGTTTGCGACTTGGAAGTGCTGGTTGTGAAACATTGAAAGAAAAGCACGCAAAATACTTGGGTGTTGATTATTGTTTTTGAGCCAGAAAGGGTTAGAACTTTTCTTAGTGGTGAAAGCAGCTCCGAATGAAGGAGCAGCTAGTTGCAGTTGATAAGTAAGAAGTATGCAATCTTATCACCTGTGTATAAGCGATACAACTGGTGAATTTCGTGCCGTATAGTTTATGCAAATTCTTCATAAATTTTACTACACCTTGCTGCTGTGCAGATCTGAAGTTGGTAGGCAGCAAATTGGGTGAAAGAGCTGCCTGGGCTCGAAGATCTTCCAAGAAGAAAAAAGCGCCAAAGGAGAGTACAGCTTCAGACCTCACCAGCAGCCATTCCTCACTAGCTAGCAGTGAAGCCAGCCTGGGGCTGCTCTGCTCTGCATCCCGTGAGGTAAGGTTTCTCTAAGACTAGTACTTCCTGTTATCTCTGGACACTGAAGATGAAAAACGAGTCGGGTTGTTTTAGTAAATTTCCCTTCTGCAACCCAACAGAGGCCACTCTTACTCTGAGAGTAGGCTTGAACAAAATGTCAGCGAAGGTTGAAAAGAAGGCCTTTGGTTTATTTCTGAAGGGTATTTTGCGTAAGGATTTGGGAAACATATTGATACCGGGCATCCTCCTCTTCTCGCTGCCTTTTCTCTTCTCTTTCTCCCAAAGCAGGAGGGAGAAGAAATCCAGTTTTTCGGAGGAGGAGTCATACAGCCACTATGAAATCACCTCTTGAGCCAAAAAAATTTAAAGATAAACCCGTCCGTTGGCCTTGCCCACCAAGTTCTATTCTGGTGCGCACAGCTGTCCATTGCGGGATGAAGGCTCGTGAACATGCTTAGGGCCCACCGGGCCGCTAGTGAAAGGCCTGCGGGCTGTATGTTTGAGACCCCTGTTCTAGAGTTGAGAAAAAAAGGACAGTGCCTGCAAAAAATGTGAAGGAACAAAGGTATTTGTGTTAATGTATGTGCGACTGGTTCATCACAGCAAAGCAAGAAGGTTATAAATAAACAGTAGTAGTGTTGAGGACCGTTTGTGCCTCTTTTCTTAATGCTGTTGCACTAGGAAACGGCACTAGGAGACAACATGAAAGACTTCCAGAAAATTTCATGCAGGAGTTTCTTTGCTACTGCCAAGAATTTTAATTTTGTGAAACCAAGGTTTTCACTTACAGGCCGTTTATTGTGCAGACATGCCTTTTTTCTTAATTGAAAACTCATACTCCCGAGCTTGGTCTGGTTGTTCGCTCACTGCCTTGTTGGGCCTGCCTATGTATGTGGCCTTCCCTCATGAGAGCAGTATGAAAAAAACAATGCCAGTTGCTTTCTGTAGGGTTTGATGTGCTGCTTCTGGCATCAACTTTGTTTTTTGTTTGAACTGTGCATACCCAGGCCAGCAACATTGTGTGCCACTGCAATATCCCGCACGTATGGAAACATACGTGTGTAAGAATCTAAGTTCCGGAATGTAGTTGCTATTTGCGTCGGGCACACAGTCTGAGTAGCACATTCGAAGATACAGTAGACTCTCATTAAACGGAACCTGAAGGGACCAGGAAAATGTGTTCCATTTAACAGGAGTTCAGTTTACTGAGAGGTGAACAGGGGTGCAAATTCATGTACGAAACCAATCATATCGGAGTCAGTTGTTCCATTTAAGCAGCAGTTCCGTTTAACAGATTTCGTTTACTGAGAGTCTACTGTACTTGAAAAGGTTCTAATACATTGAGGTGCTGCCTGTGCCGAGCAATAACATTGTAACATGTTAGCCGGTGAAACTTGATCCCAATCAAAAAGAAAAATCGAGTACACATATCCCTTACAGGCATAGGGCACCACTTCGGAGTGGCCTATTTTTGTGCTGGGGCTGTCTGTTTATGTCTCATGCCTTCATTTTTTTACAACAGAATGTGAGACCACCTACAATATACTTAATACAGTCAACTGCTGATTTTTCAGACATGCTTGAAAATTCGGGCACGCTCATGGCACCATCACAAGCCCCATAGACGTCAATGTATAAGAACTCGGATGCAAAAACTCTTTGGCATTCGATTTTTCAGACTTTTACAGCAGGTCCGAAACTGCATTAATTGAAGCTTTCACCTCTACCGCGGCTATCATCTCATAGGTTCGAACTGATTGCTTTGTGGCTGCAGCAGTGTCCGAAAGTCGGCTTGTTTCAGCATCTAAGTGTTATGGGGTGAAGCAGATCGAAAATCCGAAGGGGCAGTGTGGCGATGTCTTCACAGATAAGCCCCGAAAATGCATGGTGGTGTGATGGCAACAGGCGGCAAACGTGCCAGTATGACTTAATCGCTGACAAGCCTTTACGATAAGCATCTTCAGCTAACCTGCTCGGTAGAGCATTTGGCCTAGTGCAGTCGTGAGCGCACTGCACACTTTTCATGTGCTGCACGGCTGTTCATGCTGCCTCTTTGCGCGAGACCGCTTAGTGCTCCGCACAGACGTGTGCCTTCACGAACGAAAGCAGCTCGCTATCGCCGCGCCCATGTGTGGTCAGGAACGGAGTAGGCATAACGAACACTTTCATGGCAAATGCGTGCATACGGCACAGCAAGCACCCAGGCATCATCAGCTTAGTTGGTGACGTGCTGTGCACAACTAGGAACGATCGGCTTCGGACAGTAGCAAATGCTGTGTGTCGGCAGAGATTTTAGTACAGTAGCGCATCGTTTCACACTCCATGTGAGAGAGCTGCGATTTTTTTCATGCTTTGCTGGTATCGGCGGCACTCATCACGAGACACAAATTTGCAATAGGCGGTTGGTACATAGTTGAGCGGGGTTCGCCGCAGGTACCGAATGTATTCACGAGAGCCTAGGCATGCACCAAAATGCCTGAGTTGACCTCTTGAGCGGAATAAAAAGCATGAATTCTTTTTTTCGGACGATTTCGCAGTCCCTAGGGAGTCCGAAAAATCGGACGTTGACTGTGCTTCAATTTCTTAATATAGACATTTTTTCCCCCTTGATCCTAATTTATTCATCTTGATTTTGTGTATGTTGTTTTCTTCATGTTTCTTTTTGTGCTGCTCTGCCTCAGTCACTGACTGGGGCTCCAGATTCCAACTGCATCCTCAGCAGAGTTGTACTGCCAGATGGCTCCTCTACTGTAGTTCGAGTCCATCGGGGTGAGACTGTGGGTGCCATGCTTATGCTGTTGCTGCAGAAGCGCTCACTGACTTACTCTGTTGTGGACATCTTCGTGGCTGGTTCTGACAAGGTTAGCTGCTGAATAAATGCCATTGGCGGGACTTGCCTAATTCTACTTTGTTCTCCCTTTGCAGCCTATAAGTCCAAATGTTGATGTTACAATGGTTGGGTGCAAGGAAATTCATGTTGAACCAAGGGCAGTGTTCTGTGTGATTCTACCTAACAGCAAGATGCTTGGTGTGAAAGCAGTTCCTCGCCGCTCGTGTGGAGAAGTGCTGCGTCCCATATTAGCAAAGTATAGTGTCCAATTGGAACACGTCACTCTGCGCATGGTGAGTCATATTTGCATTCTGTTAGCATGTTTGTATGTTGAAAAATGACAAATATTGGTACAGTGTACTTTTTTTTTACAAGTGTTGTAATTGTGTGCTGTGTCGTTGGTGGTCGTATTTTCACTAATTCATGCAAAAAGAGTTGACTTTTTTTTAATGATGCTTGAAAAAAAAAAGGTATGTTTTCTGCCTACAAAACATTTTACTGCATGTTCTGAATATTTACTTAATGCCCAAATGTCTTCTTCAACTGCAGTTTCCTGTGCAAGGTGTGACATTAAAGCCATTGTCATCCAGTGCCCTCGTCACTGATGTTGATGGTCAACACATCGTGGTGCAATTCAAGGAGAATGGTTCTGGTAAATTGAAACCTTTTTGATGATTACTAACCACACGAGGTGGTGTAAAAAATCTATATATATGTGCCTAATCATAATAGGTGCATTGACAATTACAGTAGAACCCCGCTGTTACGTTCCTCACTGCTGTGTTTTCCCGGCTGTTACGTCGTTTTCCACCGGTCCCGGCATAGCTCCCATAGGATACAATGTATTGGGAACCCCGCTGTTACGTCGTAACTGTCGGACCGTTCCCGTATGATACGTCGCGAAGTGCGCTCGGAGCAGACCGAGTGACTACCAAAGAGAGCCGCCATGGTGCATTTTCACGCAGCTTGGCCGCGTTTGACCGTAATATTAGCTGCATGAGAGGCGCAAGCAACAGAATCTTTCAATTGATGCAAACAAAAGCATGGCCTTCGAGATTCAAATTGCAAAGATGGCGTCTATGACGTAACTGCTCGCGAAAGCAAGGCCTTCGAGATTGGCATTTACTATTGACAAAAGCATAGCCTTTGAGATTTGTATTGCACAAACATGGCGTGTATGACGTAATTGCTTGCGAAAGCAAGGCCTTCGAGATTGGCATTCACTTCTGCCATCGCGTGGACTCATCATCATCGTTATTTGTCGGAGAGCGGGAGGAGTTCGAGCTGGTTGGAGCTCGCACGGTCGTGCGTGCGGTTCGCGGTCGGACTCGCCGCGCCGGTCGTGATTGCGTGTGCTTAGTTCTTTCATGCCTACATTGAAATAAAATTCTGTACCACTAAATATTTTGCCGTTTTTCCTGTTTTTCGGCTCTTACGTTTCCCGTCTCTTACGTTTATGTCCTACGGTCCCTTCAAAAAACGTATCAGCGGGGTTCTACTGTATTGGGTCAGTGACTATTGTCTTGGGTTTATTTAACGTCTTAAATTACTCAAGTATTCAAATTATTAAGTGATTATTCTTGGTATATACTCACGTGGACCATGCAGTTGTTAGTGGAGGTGCGGCATTAAATTAAATTGAATGACATTTATACTCTGGAAACTCCATATTTGGAAACCGCACTGTATCAGCATGTATTAGGCCCATTTTGGAATATGTGTGTACTCTCTTTAAGATCCATTTCTGATTTGCATAGTAAATGGAAACAGGGCAGCCAGGTTCATCGTCAATTGGTATGGAAGGCACCACAGGTGCATTGCAATGAAAAATGAATTAGAGGACTAATATTCCAAAGGAAAGTAGGAATCGATAGCAGCAGTAATGTACAATTCCCATATACTTGCACATAGTGTTTGTGTGCGTAATGTCTGCGAGTGCGAGGCCAGTACGAAATTTTATGCAGACTCCCATATTTATATATAACATAATGAGTGCGGGGGTGAGACAGCTGCGCATATTGCGTATTTTTGATACAATTCCGTTTTCCTGCGCCGAACTACTCCAAAACAGCCTCTGTATTATCGGGAGTTCTACATCGACGGTGATGGCCTTTGATATTAAAGGCAAGAGAACATGTCAACGTGGGCAGTGTTAATACTGTGGTTGCGTGCGTCGAGAGGTGTTACCACCTACCCCTTCCCCTCACCTCCCCATGCTTTCGATTGTCTTCATGCTCAAGAAAAGGTTAGGGGTTCCACAGCCCTCTGGAAAAGCCGTTGGGGTTCCCTAAGGCCAGAAAGTTTGAGAACTCCTGCTCTAGTGGTTTTGCATGAGAAGGCGGCAGCGGACTGATGCGAAGCACATTTGTGTCGTCCCCCAATAAAAGCCTACAGTACGCTTACAACGGCGCTACTCTTGCAGTACCATACGTGCGCATTTGACGAGATAGTCAGTGTGGCGAGGTTTCTTGGCACTTGCGCCGCACTCTTGAAGGTGGTCCCGCACAAGGTGGAAGCGAAAGGTGGTGCAGCGCGCTTTTGTTTTCATCTGTTAAAAGCGTGCAGTACACTTGATGTTATGCCAGCTGCGTGGCCGAGCACATAGCTGAAGGCGCTTTTTGGGATGTTCTCCTTTACAAAGGGTAACACTGACCTACAGGAAGCTCTTTGGAAGCTTGAATAGCTAAATAAGCAGACGATCGAAGCACACATACAAAAAGACCAGCAGTAATCTGCTAATCATATCACTGATCTTAAACAAAGGCCTACTGCTATGTAACTACAATTATTGTGCAATCACAATTTTTAAAATTGGCTGAAATGAAGGTTGTTTCAAAAAGTTTTAGCACCCAATTTTTCAATTGGGCCATTTATCTCGGCAGCGAAAATTTTGTTCAGTATCCCTTTAACTTACATCTATACCAGTTGAAAATGTATTTTTTTTTAATTAAATGTTTGATAGTAACCTTCGAATGATAGTTTTCTTCACTGTATGCCACACGAAAGAGCTTGTTTCATTTTTATGCCTTACCCAATTACTATTGTGTTTATGTAGAGAACCGTAGTACACCTGCTGTGCGGCTTCTGCCTCATGGAGAGAGTGTGGTTCCCCGGTTTCTGGATGCTATTCATGATGGGAAAGTCCAGTTCGATGATCTTGGTGTCACTGACCTAGATATCCTATTTCCTCCTGTGGTGAGTCTATGGTGTGCCACACTATACTGTCATTCATTTATTTCTATCCTGCTTCTTATCCCTGAAAGCGTTAATAGTGTGATATGGTCCGTCGCATCACTCTCCTGTAGGCATGCGAACACTCTCTTTACAGATGAGCTTTCATAAAGCAGTGATACTGTTGTGCACATGTATATTATTGTGAGAGAAATGAGAGCTCATCCAGTGATCAAACAGTTGAATACTGCAAATTTCTTACTCTCTTCATTTTTCTGATGGGTGCCCAGCCATTGAGTATGCTTGTGTGTGCTCATATAGCATGCCTTGCTTGTGCTCTAGCCATATTCCATAAGGATTAACTTTATTTCCCTTTTTCTTGTTCTTTGTCATTGTTTTGGAAGTGGCTCAAAGGCTGCTCCACCACATCTCTTCGCTGGGATTAGCATGCCACTTAAGAATAATTTATTACCCTTTCCTGATCCAAGTCACTGAAGAATTCAACTCTAATGAAATTAAAATGTTTGATCGGGGGCATACAGAGTTTTAGAAAAAACTAAATTACAGTGCTATGCGTGAGAACATCGGATAAGACTCTGATTAACATCACAGCCCACTTTTACGAAGAAAAAACTTTAGTGCTGAACTGATGAGCAGCGGAACAGACTAAGGGTAGCCTCATGCTGGAGTCACTGTGTTGACAAGGGACATCATGGCAAGAACAGGTTTTCTTGGTGACATTTGTATGCTTAACTCACTCTCTTCCCTGCAAGCGTAAGCTGGAACACCTCCAGTTCCCCGGCCTTTAGGCAACTCATTCATACCAGCTTAGGCTCCTCATCCCTGAATTAACTGGAGCCTACACAGTACAGTTAAACCTTGATATAACGAAGTTGACAAATTCCCGAAAGAATTTGTTATAAACAGGTTTTCATTATATCCAGTTTCAGCACGAAAATTAGGAAAAGAAACACACAAATTAAACACAAGGGGAATTGAAGGCAGAGCTCACCCAAAACATTTATTTTGCGGCAGAAAACTGCATTATTTTGCTCTGTTGCTTGTTTTTAGGGATGGCAATACTGTACGCTCGTAGGACATCAATACAACGCTGCTCCGTCATCGTCTAGCCGTGGCCTCCGAGATCGCGTTGCCGGAGCCAATCTCGGAGGCCAAGGTCTTGTGAACCCGCAGTGCGGCGCAACATGGCAAAGCGCGTGACAGTGACGAGTCGACCTCCGAAGATCCGTCGTCGTCACTGTGGTCGCGGGCAGTTTCCACCAGCGCCTAATCTGACATCTCCTTGGTAGTGACGACACAGTTGTCGACATTAAAAAAAATCGCAAAAGCTGCACGTCGTCAGGGGCTGCTCCACACATGCCCACGGCGTTGAAAACGAAGAGCAAACTCCACATGCGGCACAAACTCGAAGCGTAATGACGTGAAGCAAGGATTTTTTCTTTAGTGCCGACACCTGGTGTCACGGTAACGAAGTGCAGTTCAGAGACTACTGCAGCAACCGAAAAGTGGCACTGCCAACGCAAAAGCCAATTTTTTAAAAGAAAGCTGGCGTGGTTAGCGTGGTCGTACCCGCGAGTGGCTGGATGAGATTTGAAGGAGGGGAGTGGGCGGGGCACGTCTGTGCACGTGCCCGCAGCAGCAAGAGAATTGGATCGAGGTGTGCAGGCCTCACCTGCCCGCCTCGCACACACCCGCGCGCACAAATGAGCGCTTGCTCTCACCTCGCAGTCGCTGGGGCTTCGAGCGCCACGTCGCTGCTTCGCGCTTTTGTCGGTGAGGCAACCGCAGAAGATGCATGTGGCTCCTACTTGTGCCAAAATGACAAAATTCGGGTCAAGATCTCTAGGTTGTTGGCAACGAAAATTCGTTATATCAGTGGTGTCTCCCGCTGCCACTTTGTTACATAGAGGTTGCAAATACATGTGCTTCTATGGAGTAATGACAGGAAACAGAAAAACTTTGTAATATTGAGGAATTCGTTGTATGGAGGTTCGTTATAGGCAGGTTTAACTGTACATTCCAGACTTGTCAGGGGTTTGAATGTAGCTTGGTTTAGAAAACGTCCGCGTGTCACTTTCCTCGTCCTGTCTTTGCAGCTGTTTCTCAAGTTTTAAGTTATGTACCAACTAGCCCGCCTTTCGCCGCTTCTCCAGTTAGAAAAGGTCCTCTTACCATCACTTCTACTTTTCAAAATGTAGGACGACATCAATGCTGCATTCAGTTCAGGCTATGGTGACCCTCAAGTAGGCTAGCACATGAATTTCTTTTCACAATATTTTAGCAGATTTTCTTTAAAGGGCCCCTGCTAGGCAAATTTTTATTTGTGACATTTATGCTTTAATTGGTAGCTTTGTATCTGATAATCCTAAAGTCGAATCATGAATGCTGTAACGTATCATATAAATAATGGTAGCTTGTCGATTCTAACCAGTTTTGGCATCATTTCAAAATACCCGCCTAAAATCATGAGAAACTAGTGCCCCACCATGTTGGGAGTGCTATAAGATCACATGCAATCAAGCTTTGGTGTATTTTTTTAATCCGGGCCCTGCATGCGGGAAATAATCAAACGACGTGGGTGCGGTGGTCAACGTATGTGATTTTTTTAACACCAACAGCTGTAGGCATGAAAGAACTAAGCACACGCAATCACGACCGGCGCGACGAGTCCGACCGCGAATCGCACGCACGACCATGCGAGCTCCAACCAGCTCGAACTCCTCCCGTTCTCCAACAAATAACGATGATGATGAGTCTACGCCAACGCGATGGCAGAAGTGAATGCCAATCTCGAAGGCCTTGCTTTCGCAAGCAATTACGTCATACACGCCATGTTTGTGCAATGCAAATCTCAGAGGCTATGCTTTTGTCAATAGTAAATGCCAATCTCGAAGGCCTTGCTTTCGCGAGCAGTCACGTCATAGACGCCATCTTTGCAATTTGAATCTCGAAGGCCATGCTTTTGTTTGCATCAATTGCAAGATTCTGTTGCTTGCGCCTCTCATGCGGCTAATATTACGGTCAAACGAGGCCAAGCTGTGTGAAAATGCACCATGGCCGCTCTCTTTGGTAGTCACTCGGTCGGCTCACACTAAGGGTTTGATGCATCAGGGACGTTCTGCTGCCGAAATGTTTGTCTAAAATGAATCGACACATCGCAATCTCACTTGCCAATCACACACTATAGTACTGTGATGAGTGTGCCCCCTTGGAAAATGAAAGCATTTCTTGCTGTGGTACACTCCACTGGTGTAAACAGCCAGAACCACCTTGAGAGCATCCCTGCTAAACCTTTCTAGCCTCTATAACTTACAGGGGTGAGGAGCGATAGCCCCTGTTGGGCGCCAGTCATGTCATTGTGTGCGCCCAAAAACTTGTCTGCGACGTCGACAATACTCGCCTCACTCGCATAACGTCACAGAGGGTCCCCTATCTGTGACATACTACAAGTGGTGATGTTGTGAGGGGCTGATAGCTTGTACGAGCACTCACACTTACTTTAAGGCCAAAATATTTCAAAGGCAACATTCTTCACTAATAATCGGTCAGAAGTGCTTGTGTATGCAGGACAATCAAACAACACAAACATCTCAGGTTGGCAATTTTGGTGTCAGGGGACCTTTAAACTCGTCTTTTAGAGAATGCACTTCAGGGAGAGATCGGATTCAAACTGATTTTCATCAAACTTACTTGGGATTAAAAAACTGTGAATTATCAAGCTTTACCCAAAAAACCAAAAGGATCCTATATGTATACAGTGTACAGTCTTTCTGACTTCTGCACACTTTCTTTATCTTGACAACATTCAGCTGGGTTGCACCTTATGCAATGCAAGGTTTTCCAAGTGCCACATGGCCATAAATTGTATGGTTGTGTGCACTGATAAAATTGGCTAGTTTTTGCCTGAAGAAAGTTTGTGTGCCTTTCATGGCGATGTGATTGCTTTGCTAAATCCTGCTACATTTGGCAAAAATTGTATAATTTGTGCTGAGCTTGCACAAAGACGTCAGGTTTTTTTTTTAAGGAGGGAAAAGAATACGATAAGTGCTCACAATGCATCAATCATTCTCCTGAGACTCTAGTCCTATTTTGTCTGGTCATGAGATTAGCCAGGCGAGTGCTCTAAAAATAAACAAACTCACTGAAGGTCATTGACTACGTACTCTGCAGTGGGCATTACTGTTGTAGTAGGTTGATGGGATGACCAAGTAAATTGCAGATGGGTGCAGCTTATTGTATATAGTAGGCTCTCGGTAATTCAAACTCGAGGGGACACCAGTATTTTGTTTGAATCATCAGAAGTTCTCATAAATATGGCCTTGGGCAACATACCAATCTCATGTTGTAACTGCTTGTTTCTCAGGGCTGCAGCAATGTCATAGACAGCTGTGAATGGTCGCCAGTAAAGTTCTTAGGCGCCAGCAATGATACTGGTACTCATTTTTATATGGTGCATGCATGCGTGTGTAATTAAAGGGGTACTGACACGAATATTTTCAGTTGTCGTTTTTTTGCGTCAAATGAAAGGTCAAGCCCTCAAGAGCCTAGGAAAGGTAGTGCTAAACGCGAGTGCGCCCTGAAAAAGTAATTACAGTATGTTTTTAAAAGCTAGTTTTGGTTCCTACTGTACCCTGACGTCACAACACGGTATGAGCTTCTCGTCACGTGGTCGCACAATATATAGTGACGTTTCCACGCACAAGCGGCCATCTTTGAAGTTTCGGTACCTAACGTCATCACAACAAGCCAGACTGCTGCGTGAAGTCACCAGAATTTGTACTGTAGCCTGACGTCAAGCTAGTGTCGATGTCAGTAGGTGCGCCATGAAAAAATTGACTTTAATATCAAAATAAAATATCTTATCAGCATTTGCTGAGCTTCACACTTGCACAGAGCCGTCTCTGCATGCAGGAGATATGTATGGCAGAGAAAACTCGCCTTCGAAAAAAGGTGTCAGTACCCCTTTAAGGGATAAAATTTGCTGTGCACTGCAACAGCCAGTGTTGTACACGTTCCTCTAAGACAGCAACAAAAGTTCATTACAAGTCCCTTAAAGGGACACTAAAGGCAAATAACAATTTATGTCAGAGTGAAAGCTCAATGTATGACAAGTTCTAAAATGGCAATATTATCAACAGCAGTGCCCTACTTACCGAGAAATTAAGCTAAATGTATCGCATCACGAGCGCCACGAGTGGGACATTTTCGAAGTGATCCCGATGACGTATGAAAGTCTGCCTACAATAAATCACTAGTAATCAAACTAGCAGCAATAAAAAAAGAACCTTCCATGCATCAAAAGACGTAATAAAATGCTGTTTGTTCGTTTCCGTTTCATTCGTGGAAAAAAAAAACCTCTATGGCGTTGCCAGGGGGAACGGCGCGCGTGGTTCAAAGGTTCCGTTTTCGCCGAACTGCGCTTCACCCGGCGCCCTGCTTCGCTCACGCGGTCGCGTCTCAGGTGGTAGTTTCGGGATCGCGTACTGCCGCGTGTGTTTTGCGCGCTCGTGAAAGTCGCTCCGACAGAAAGTTCGACAAAATGCCGCATGCAACGTACGCCGGCACTACGAGCCCTCAGCAGCATACCGCGTTCATCGGGGCTCAAGTCGCTGAATTGGAGCCCAGCGTTGCGAGCCAATGTCTCATTGTCAAGTTCTCCGTCCACATCCATTGCGGCGACTGCGGCAAGCTTCGGTGGCCGTTGTTGCTGCTATGGGTCCTGCTACTTTCGCTCTGCTGCTGCTAGTGTCGGCGGCCGCGCAGTAAAGGCAGGCAACGTTGGGCACGGCAGCAGTGACGTATGAAAGTCTGATTTCAGGCGGGTGATTTGAAGTGCGCTAACGCGATGCGGACCACTAAAACGTGATTTTATTTCAAAATAAGCACTTCCTTGGTATAAAAGTAGCACTACAAGGTTTCTGGACCGCTATTTCAACAATCAACGTCGACTTAATATTTGCCTTTAGTGTCCCTTTAAATGTGAAAGGAACGCGTTCCAGTTACATTTCGAACATTGGAACGTGCCATTACTTTAACGTTACATTTGATTTTTTTATAGTGTTGGGGAATACTCAGGCAAAATAAAGCGAGCAATTTCAAACTCACATTGAACTATGCATACAGTTGAGCCCCTTTATAAGAGACACTGATGTAACAGACAACTGCGTGTAAGAGATACCAATGTGTGTATGGTCAAACAGGGCTTGATTAGAAAAATGAGAACATTGTACCCTGCTTATGAGAGACACCTCATATAAGGGACAAGAATTGACCCCCGGAGTTTGTCTCTTATAAGGGTTCAACTGTGTTAGAAGAACTTGAACATAGCCAGCAGCGGATTATCTGGAGATAAAAAGAATCCAGGCAAGCTAGCACCAACACAACACTCAAAGGCGCCAAACGGGCACTGCAGCGGCACACACGGTCCCGCTGTCTCGAGGTCTCGTCACATATTCAGGTGTCAAGGGCCCGACGCCTGTGTACAGCCCCGAGATGTATGTCACACAGTGACGAACTAGCCTCCAGGGACTGCTCGGCACGAAGAGGGCCATCTTGTTTATTTCTTGCTGTCATGTGGCTGTGAACCACACATACGCAAACTGGCAGAAGCGTCCGCTGTACTCGGCGAGCCACTCCTGACCAGAGGTCCAACTCATGGGAAACCTCGCTGCTAGCTGTTACGATGTGACCTGCAAAGAAGCCCAATAATGTGCAGTCGGAGGCCATCGGGTGGAAGTTCCGTGGTCAGCATGTTGATTTTTCACTCATTTTCTGTGGCCGCTGGCGTTGTAGCCGCTAGCGTTGTGGCAGCTAACGGGTTTGCCGGCTAACGGGGTCCTCTGTCCTGTGTGCGTCAAAATACCAGATGCGCTCTGCTATCTCTGGTGTTCGCAGAACCATGCTAGGCATCTAGACGTCCGTAGTTCAGGGCCGTACCACTGTGGCGGAAAAGGGCAATGTGGCGCACTAGGGCATGCTCCCTTCGAGTAGCAGATGCACCTTGAAAAAGAACTCTAAAAAATTGGGTGTGCATTACATTCAATTAGGTATGATATAATCAGATGCTGCACTCTGCACTTTCACTCTGCACTCTTTCTGGTCTGTGCGCAGTGATTGAGCTGCGTTGTCTGAAATATTGTCAGGGTGTGATGACTGCCGTTAACTTTCCGATAGGTCAAAGTTGGCGAGGAGAATTGGGTTTATGCATGCCATTTAGAAGTGCTGTGATTTGAATTTTAGCAAATGAAACCAGTATTTTTTTCCCGGAAGTTTGAATACTTCGAATAGTAAAATTGTGCTGTGAATCGAATTGAATAATTCAGCAAACACTATTAGAAAAATATTCTAAAGTTCAAATATTCACACACACTTAGTAGTCAGTTTTATAAAGCTGCACAGTTTTCATTCTGTATCATTACAATGTGTAAAATGTAGCTCTTTTTCAGCACACTCGTTTTGCCATTAAACATCAGTATTTATGAGCCATTAATGGCTCATATTCCTCTGCATGAACTGTGGAATGCGGAAAACTTACTAGAAAGTGTGTATAAAATATATTGATGAAATCTGAGAAGTCTTGAAATGTTCAGCCTATATTAATCGCTTACTTTAAATTCTTGATAATTGTATAAAAGATATCAAATTTTTAAGGAGATAACGACACTCTTCGTATGTTAAAGGGGCCCTGCAACACTTTTCGAGCATGCTCAAAAAGCGCTGCCGATCGGTAGTCGAGGCTCCCAAGAACACGCGAGCCAAATATTATAGCGATGCGCACGGCCTGGAATTTACAATAAATTCTCAAAGTCAGCTGAAAATCGCTCCCTCTTCTCTCGACAAATGATGTATTAGTCCGCAAAATATGACGCGATTGTCGGCAGTTCCACCATTGGCTGATGTTATAATCACGATAACACCCTCATTATTACTTTCGTTGTTAATTTTGAGTTCAATAAGTAGATAATATGTATGTTTATATTATGTTATCGCGTTAAAACACCGAACAAACATTGATATTAGCACTTCCGGTCTCACCGACAGCTCGTCTGCTCGTAGTTGCGTGGTTGCGTTTTCTTCACCATGCACAGTGCCGTAATCGTGAATATTTCTGTTGCTTTTGACCATCACCGGTTGCCGTTGAGAGTGGCAGCCGCTCGAGTGTTGCCTCGTCAGCTGGAAACTGCATCGTCGGCACGTTCTCACGACCGACCGAGGCAGCGGTGCCGCATTTCTCCGATAACAATGCTGGCGCCGGCTAGTTTAGGATACCTGTGTTCGCTGTATGGCGAGAGTCCCGTTCGCTGTCTGTTCAGTATGTCATCGAGCCGTACCTCGGCGTATCCTCCCCTAGTCTCACGTTCTCGAGAAACCGCGACATAGCAACCAAGCGGACTTGCATTTTCACGATAGTTGCAGACAGCCGGGGGATGGGTCCGCGCCGGCCCGATGCCCCACGATCCTTTCTTCTAGTCTTTAGTTCTTTGTTGTCAGCCCGCACTCGCTGTGCGCCCGCATTCGAAGAGCAAACAGCATCGAACTACCGCCACTGGGAGAAGGGTGCATGCAGCTTTGCCGTGTTGAATACGATTCAAGCGGGAGCAGTGCGACGAGGCGGTGTATCGGAGCGTGGGTCGAAACCCATCTCAGCTGTCATTCGTTCCAAACGCGCACGCAGGTTTGCGTCCATGGTTGGCAGAGCGATGAAAACACTACGGCACTTCGAGGTGCACACCCAACATTACCAAACCAAATCGCAGTTTTCAAGCATGCGCGATATACGGTGCGATGGGCTCCGCTCGACAACGACCACGCAAGCCGACCGGAAGTGGCGCCACAGACCACGTGGTTGCGCCGAGACGCCAGAGAGAAAAAAATGAAGAAAAAAATGCCGCCGGCGCTGGCGTAACTCTTCGGCGCCTCCTCGCACCTCCGCCCTCCCTTCCTTCACACCCCGCGCAGCTTTCCGCGCGCTCGCGGCGTTGAGTTGAGGGAGAAAGCTGCGGAACGTGATCTCTATAATTTGGTAACACCACTTAAACTTGACGGATTCGAAAAATTTTTGCGGCATATGACTCGTGAAGAGTCATACGTCAATAATGAGACTATTCCAATATAACTAAGAAAAGTGCAGGGCCCCTTTAAGGACCACGAATCTAAAGCAAATAAAAGCATCAGCTCGTAGCTAACGAGCTACAGAGCACACGACAGCCACTTGGTAGATTCGAGGTGGACGGCAATCGCTCTTAATAGTGCGGCCATGTTTTTTGGGCGTGCATTTTGTGTATAGCAGAATACCGGACAAACTAAAACGCTCTATTAACATGCATACAGTATAACCTCGTTACAACGGATCTGTTTATAACAGACATTCGGATATTACATACCAATTTGCGGTGTTACGCCGACCTCCGTATTTGTTCCATTGATTGAGCTTCATTTACAACGGATTCTGGTACAACGGACATTCAGATATAATTGACTAAAATGTCAGGCCAGCAAGGTGGTCAGGACTCCTTTAGAGCGGACTGTTCAACCACGGACATACCAAATTCAGTAACTTCCGACTTAAAACATCGCTTAGCATACTTTCGGGAAGGGAACAGCGCGCCGCGGATATCGACGTACCAATTTAAGAACGAAGGCCGCCGATTTCCGGTCTGTCAATGATCAGCTATGCCTAGCTGTAGCGACAAAAATAGGCGCGCAGCGCGCTTGGTGTTGCATTTTGGGATGCTGACGCGCAAAATTGCTAGTTGCTGCCACCCAGTCTTGGGCAGTAACTAGTTACTAGTAACGCGTTACCGGTAACTAGTTACTTTTTTCAGTAACTTGTAACTGTAACTAGTTACTTTTAAGTTAGAGGAACTTGTAACTGTAACACTGTTACTTTTTTCGCAGTAACAGTTACTTCTGTCTTTATGAAAAATTATTCAACAGCAACACTTTTTCGAACTTTCTTCTTTACCATATATCCTCTCCACCCCTCAACTTTCCAGAATAGGGCTCCCCCGCAGTTTAGGAGAGGAGGTGACTAAGCGTATTATCTTCCCTGCAGAAGACCGAGGTTGGAGGTCTGTCATTAACGCAACATGTAAATCAATCGTGGTTCAACTGTACAGCCTGCTGAGTTCGCGTCCGTTTTTTTTTTTTTCAGCATATATATCCTTTTCGTCACTTGAGCATCTAGCTATGTTCTTGGTGTACAGGTGGAGGAGCATTAGGATGCCATGTTTGTAGTCATAGGCTCCGAGCTAATCGTGTTTGACAGGTGGCTAGAAAACAGCAGAACGCGAAACGGCTAAGGCCAGAAATTCCGTGAACTAGCGAAGCGATATTTTAAAACTTCTTTGTAACTGGTTGTAAAATGTTTACTCCGACCTAATGCAACAATTATTAGCAAAATGACAGACGTTTCACCCCCAATTCAGGTGGCATCCTAAAAAAGAAAAAAAAAATGAGCCGAGGTTAACCAGTCCACTAGTCACACATGTCCTTGTAAATGTCCAGTGGGGGGCCGCGGCTGTTTTTGCAAGCCGCGGCGAATGAACCGCGATTCCAGGAGTTGCTTTTCCCCCACCTTCGTTCACAAACCGGCGTCGTCGCATTGTTTAGGTCAAAGCTATGACCTGTCATCCAGCAGTGCTCAACAAGCTCGGTCTTAGAACGCGTTGCATGGGTTGCTTTAGCGACATTCCGCTTGAGTTCTTTAGGCCTCGTTGATAATTTCCTGCCCGTTTCGCCGATCCGCGCATCGCACTTTTAGATACCGCCATGATCATCCGCGGGTGTGCAGTCTTAGGATTTCGTGAACACACGTTGTCATGTTCCAATGTATAATAACGGGACTTAAAAACGGTTTGTATGCCCAGCGGACCGGAAGCTCTCCGAACAGAGTCTGACACACCTTAAACATATGGAACAGACACAATGGACGTCGTAACCACTCGTGATGCACTCCCCGCTGCTCTTCGCCTGCGCTTCTGGATATAGTTAATAAACGTCTTAGGATATACTGCCGTCGTTCCAGTACATCAACCACGTTTTCCACTTCAAGTAAGAGGCGTTCAAAGTGATTGCTGGTGTTGGGCCCCCTATTATGCTTCCTTCGTCTAGGGTTTTACGACGTGCAACCCTTATTAAATAAATTCTATAATTTGAATTGTGATCTATTATTTTATACAGTAACGGAAAAGTAACGACGTTAGTTTTGCACAGTAACTGTAACTGTAACAAGTTACTTTGGGAACCTCTGTAACTGTAACTGTAACAGAGTTACTTTTTTGGCTTAGGTAACTGTAACTGTAACACTGTTACTTTTTACTGGTAACGTGCCCATGACTGCTGCCACCGCTTCTCCGAGCGGTCACTGCGTGGCGAGCTTGGCCGGGAGGTCCGATGTCGATGCGCAAAATGCCCATTCGCGGTTCTGAGGAGCCAGCGGGCGATGTGATTCGTTGCTTGCGACGAAGGACATTGCGGCTTCTTCGCTTTCGCATGTCCGCTAGCGCGATGTTCTTGCCCGCAAAGTTCGAATTGTTCTCGTACAGTCACAAATAAAGCCGATTGCCTGCCTACAAAGCAGCCAAACTAGCCAAACTACGCGCACCAACAATCGCACGTTGACTGACCAAGGAAGGGAGGGAAACAAGACGGTCTGGCCTTGTTCTATCACATGCGGGATGCTTTTAAGGGGAGATGCTACTTGAAAACACAAGTTAAAAAAAAATATATACATTTTTTTTATTGTTTTGTCAAGTTGAGTTTTCCTACTTTCACGAAAAAAAAAAATCAAGGTTGTGTATAAACTGGCAATGGGTTAAAATCACTTCTAAGGGTGGCTGCTAAAAAGTGGAAAGAGCTCATTGTCTTGAGTCCCCTGGAAAACGTCACTTGGCTGCTTGCCATTGCATTTCGTGTGAAGAGTTCACCAAAGATACGTGCTCAAAATAACCATGATTCCCAAGCTCTCATGAAGGAAGAAATAACTTTAAAAAGCATATCTTTGCCACATAAAAAAGCTTTCAAACTTACCTCTAATATGTGTTTTTCTCAAGATGCAATTTTTGGCAACTACTTGAGTTTGGACCTCGTGTTTTTAGTACTTCTGATAGCCGGATTTAGACAAAACTTTCCCCACATATTCCTTAAAGGGGCCCTGCAACACCTTTCTTTGTTATATTGGAATAGTCCCATTATTGACGTATGACTCTTCACGAGCCATATGCCGCAAAAATTTTTCGAATCCGTCAAGTCTAAGTGGTGTTACCAAATTATAGAGATCACGTTCCGCAGCTTTCTCTCTCAACTCAACGCAGCGAGCGCGCGGAAAGCTGCGCGCGGCGTGAGGGGAGGGAGGGAGGGCGGAGGTGCGAGGAGGCGACGTCAGCGCCGGCGGCATTTTTTGCATTTTTTTCTCTCTGGCGTCTCGGCGCAACCACGTGGTCTGTGCCGCCACTTCCGGTCGGCTTGCGTCGTTCTCGTCGAGCGGAGTCGATCGCGCTGTGTATCGCGTGTGCTTGAAAACTGCGCGTCGGTTTGGTAATGTTGGGTGTGCACCTCGAACGCCGTAGTGTTTTCATCGCTCTGCCAACCATGGAAGCAAACGTGCGCGCTCGTTAGGAACGAATGACAGCTGAGATCGGTTTCGGCCCATACTCCGATACACCGCCTCGTAAGACGGCACTGCCAGACGACCCCGAAGCGCCGCCATTACCGGACGCCAGCATTGTTATCGGAGACACGCTGCGCCCGTGCCTCGGTCGGTCGTGAGAACGTGCCGACGATGCAGTTCTCAGCTGACGAGGCAACACTCGAACGGCTGCCACTCTCAACGGCAACCGGCGATGGTCAAAAGCACAGAAATATTCACGTTTTCGGCACTGCGCATGGCGAAGAAAACGGAACCACGCAACTACGAGCAGACGAGCTGTCGGTGAGACCGGAAGTGCTAATATTAATGTTTGTTCGGTGTTTTTAACGCGATAACATAATATAAACATACATATTATCTACTTATTGAACTCAAAATTAACAACGAAAGTAATAATGAGGGTGTTATCGTGATTATAACATCAGCCAATGGTGGAACTGCCGACAATCGCGTCATATTTTGCGGACTAATACATCATTTGTCGAGAGAAGAGGGAGCGATTTTCAGCTGACTTTGAGAATTTATTGTAAATTCCAGGCCGTGCGCATCGCTATAATATTTGGCTCGCGTGTTCTCGGGAGCCTCGACTACCGATTGGCAGCGCTTTTTGACCCTGCTCGAAAAGTGTTGCGGGGCCCCTTTAAAGGGGCTGTGACACGGTCGCCCACCGAATTGCGGTTTTCAGAGAAATATAGAAGTAGAGGGTCTATTGTGCCTTTACATGCATGAAAAATGGACTGTAAAAGAATATTTCTTTGCAAAGGGAGTCGTAGAAATCGTCGGTTATAAACCCCGCCCACTGCCGGCGACCGCCATTTGTCATGGCATGTGCGACGTCATGTGCTTCATGGAGTGGAGCCGTCGTCTTCTACTTTAGTTTCAGCCGTTGTAAAACGTTCACTTTTCAATGCCAAACTGAAGAAAGCTCTAATAGCTTCATTGCACGTGCAGCTGACCACGAAACAACGTTGGCCGGAATACAGGCGCTTGCAAAACAAGTGGCTTGTTACGTCACGGCTCGCTTGTTCGCCACTGTTGTCAGACTCTCGGGCTGCCTGCGTGTTTTCAAAAATGCTCGTTATAACTTAAGTTCTCGACCAAATGCGCTGATATTTCGCCAGATTATTCATGAACACCCAAGGATTAACCCACGTAACATATATTATGAGCGAAAATTGGGTGTCATGGCCCCTTTAAGCTTTGACAACAAAGTATTTGTGTCGATTTGGCACCATTTTCGAGAGCCATACTTAAATAATCGATGCTGTTGGCTTAGCAAGTGGTGTTGGGCACTTCCGGAATCTTGGCGGACATAGATTACGTGTTTGTTAGCTGTTTTTTATCCTCAATAGCTGCTTGACGTGGCAGCAGCTATGGCACACACTATCCGGTATTACGATACGCCTTTGCGATACCAGAATACCGGACAGATTGAAAAACGCTTATGTGACCGTGATTGAGACTTATCTAATGCACGTTATTAAACTTGCCTGGATGTTCCCCTCTGATTTTCGGATTAACATCTAACCATCACGTGCATGGGTGGCCTTGTATTCTGACCATGTACTTTGGCAAATATAGATTTTTGCTCCATTGAACTGGTAGCTTGCATGACATGACCAAAGTAAGAAAGTGTCAGTTTCATTACTTTTACTTAAAAAAAACATTCAAAATTGATCTCCGTTATGACCGAGATATTTATTCATTTAGCAGTCCATGGGATTCTTGAAAAACCACGCCAGTCTATACTTCCTGCTTGCAGGGTAGTGTCATCTGCATATCGTAAGTTCATTACTTTGCATCTCTCACAGCCTCAATCGTTTTGGGACGTTAAACTCCATAAACCAGCCAACCAACCAACCATAAGTTCATTACCTTTGTTCCTCCATTTTCCATTCATGTCTCTCTTTTCCAGGTTAAGGTTTCTGAGTACATATGCTCTGTATAAGCTAAATAAGTGTCTGGTGTACAGGTTCTTTGGTAGAGTACTAAGGTATTCAAGAGTATGTATTTTATAAGAATGGAAGCTTGAGTGAGTTGATATGCGTTCATCTTGGTTGAAACAGCGCTCTCGAAATGACGACGAACTATAAGAAAACCTGCATTTTGTTATACTTCGTCGTTGTTTCGCGAGTGCTGTTTCAACCAAGATGAGTATGTATTTTCTTTACATATACCTAGTGCTTTTAGTGGTAACAGATTCAAAAGCCTTGTTATAAGTTTTGGCATGAAACCCCATCACTACACAAGTTTTACAGTTGTGGGACATGTTGTCAGTCTAGTATGGTCAGATGTTCTCGGCAGAATGTTTGGTGATGGTGGGCTGATCGTTGGCATCTTGTCAGTGTCATATTTGCTTAGTGTTACTGCATCATAAACGAGTATGTGATACTATAAGGCAGTGGTTCTCAGTCATGGATGTTTCAGGGACCCCTTGTGGACCGCTGGAAGTGATGAGGGACCCCTTGCAGTGAGTAAAAGTGAAGGGGGGGGGGGGTCATGAATTAACGCGACCTACAGCGTGAAATAGATGCATTTATTTCTCCCGGGCGAAGTATGGTGAAACTAAAGTGTCACGTCAATTTGATCTCATCAGCTTGTCAATAAGTTATGCGGTCTGCAGCCGCATTCAACCTATTTCTAGCTATCTTTGCTCTTCAAATATGCAAGTCTAGAAAAATTATGCTCGCGTGCATATGTCGTAGAAAACTGCAACAAAAGCTTTACAACCACCTCATGGAGTTGGGGAAACATCAGCCAGCTCCGCCGCAACGCACATGTTTTATGCAGTGTAGCATACCAAAGATCAGAAGGGGCCGCTGTCACGAAATAGTGTGTGCCTCAGAAAAACGCTTTTTTTTTTTTTTTTTTTTTTTTTTTTTTTTTTTTTTTTTTCAAGGATAGGGTTCGCGGATCCCCAAAAATGGCTTCGCGGAACCCCTGGGTCCGCGGACCCCCATTTGAGAACCACTGCTATAAGGCATGCACCGTCACCACCAGCAAAAGAGGCTTGATGGTTGAATAATGTTTCATGAAGTCCCCAGATAGACTTGGGGGCTTTTCATTGTTTTCCTATTCCATACAACAATTTGAGCTTGTTTCTCACAGCACAGAATCTGTGCTATAAGGTCACAATACAACTTAAGTGAGCTTTTAAAAGTGATAGGGAGGGCAAATTTAGTAAATGAGTTTGAAAAGGAAATAAATATGCTGTCTGAATGCGCTTGTACACAGGTGGAGCTACGCCAGTGTGGGAAGAGCCATGGCATGTACCTGCCTCCCTCTGCACTACGGACAACCATCGAGAAGAGCCCTCTTGTAGAACGCTTGCGGCAGAGGGAGACAAGCCCCAGGGAAAGAGACGGTGAGTGGTATCCTGAGGCTCGCACACTTCCATTTCTATTTGATAACAACAGGTGAGCTCTTCGTTAGAGGCGTTAAATCCCAGGACTTGGAGAGGTATGAGAGTGCTAAATTGGGCTAGTGGATTTGTAAATACCAGTAGATGACAGGACAAGGTAGAAGGAGCTCAGCAGGTGTGTTTTGTTGTTCTTTCTAGCCCTTGGAAAAGGTTACAATTCACGATTTTTTTTTTTTTGTACCGAAAGACTGGGAAGCACACTTTGGCCTCTCCCAGTGGTCTCCAATTTAACTGTCCTGCATGAGCCAGTTGCACCTTATGCCCGGAAATTTTTTAATTTCATCACCCCACCTAGCTCTCTGCTGTCCTCGGCTATGTATCCCAGCTCTTGGTATCAATTCTGTTGCTCTAACTGAATCCGACCTTTCTGACCTTTGCAATTATGTGACTGCCCAAGTCCAATTTTTTTTCTCTTAATGGCAACAAGGGTATCTGCTACCCCTGTTTATTCTCTGATGCATTATGCTCTTTTCCTCTCTGTTAATGTCACACTTGTCATTTTCCATTTCATCGCATGCTGCATAGTTCCTAACTTTTTTCTTGTGTTTCTTTCTTATTCTCGAAGTTTCTGCACCATGTTTGAGTACTGGCAATATAACATGGTTGTGTGCTTTCTGCTTTGGACACAGTGGTAAGTAGCTGGTTATGAGTTGCAAATGTCTACCATATGCTCACCATCCCATCCTTATTCGGTGAACTTCCTTTACATAAGTAGGTTCCCCTGTTAGTAATTCACCTTGATATACATGCACTTGTACAGGTTCTAGGGTTTGGTTGCCGATCGTGAACTCTCATTCTTTTGCCAGGTCTCCTAACATTAGCTTTGTTTCCTGTACACACAGCATTATGCAGGTGGCAAGGCAAGAACAGAACACTCTCTACTTTCGCTTTGTCAGAGGCCCAGGGATCGAGTTCTTTTTGCAATACACCAGTCTGCAGAGCTGGCATGCTAGCTTGACACCTTGGAAAAAGTATCATCACAAAGAGCAGAGGCACTGGTTGTTAATAACGCCGCCTTGAAATGAATAGTTCTGCTATGCCTTTTAAACATTTTAATGTACCACTTTTGTATATTTGCAGCTTAGGTTGCTGCTGGGTGAATCTATTTCTGTTGTGAATGTTCTAGGTTTTATAAACTGAACTTGCAGGTAAACCTTTATGTACTTCTTCTGGCACATAGCTTGAAGCCATGTGCTATGTTTCAATGATTTTTTGTGTCTACTACATAAGGTCATGTTCATGCACTGGGATAAAACAGACTTGCAAAACTTCTGTTGAACCAACGGCGACCATTGTACTGTGTGTTGCTCAGGTCCTGACATTTAGACAAAATGCGCGCTTGGTGCTGCAAAGCAGGAAATATGATAGCGATAAACAAAGTTGGCAAAATTTAGGTTGTCACCTCGCTTTCATGTGATTTCTAAAATGGATAGTGTTCTCATTTCTTGTGATGCTTTCCAATTCTGCATTCATCAGACTATGTGGCGAGCAATGTTTCTTTTCAGTGAGCGTCATAGCATTTGATGCTGTGCCACTCTGGGTTTTGTTGATCTTAGGTCATGTTAACAAGCTGTGACATTGTATTAAATACGAAAGCCTCATTTACACCGATAACATAGTGCGTTGCACCTGCATGACTTTCAGCTTTCTGAGTGCTATGCGGCTGCTGTGAAGGGGATTTCATCAAACCGTAAATGTGTTTGTAGGCTCTGAGGTTCAACAAAATGTATATGTTTTTATGTTTTGAACATTATTTTGTTGGGCTGTTTGTATGCGTACATATTTCTTTGCTTATTCTGCGTTAAAAAAATGTTTTTTTAATTAGTCACTGACTTTATTCTGCAAAGAAAAGGTCATATTAATTATAACAAAGACTATAGTGCTGATTTGACAGACTTCAGCACGTTGATGTTTAACTGTATACCGTTTGAGGTGTGTTCACCGTTGAAGGTTTTGTTTTGATTTTTCCTCAAAACATTATGAACAGAATGTTGCTTTTCAAAAGACATTTTTACTCAAGTGCATAAAAGTTCTAAATGCAATGGTTTGAAACAAAAAAGCCTGAACTAAGCTGCACAACTTGAAATGAGTTAGCTAAAATCAGCAGAAAATGTGGAGTGAGGTAATGCATGGCTGTGGCCTCTACAGTCTGGAACCCCCCACAACCCAGGGCCTTCCAGTACTGTTTCTTTTATAGACAGTTGTTCAGCTCTGTGATACAAAGCCTTATTAAGTACATATTAGGAATTCTTGACTGAACAGCACTTCTGTGCAGCCCTGCAATCATGTCCTCAAAAAGTAAGCTTTAAAGATACTTTCTGTTGTATGGCATTATTTTGTAAGAAACAGCTTGATATTCACAGCCAGTGAAAGGCTTTTAAGGCACACTAAGTGGGTGCCTCTTTTGATGCTTTCTTACAGATGCACGTGACTTATGGGTGTGCCGTGAGCTGGTCCGAAACCTGGATTCAGCAGCACCATCTCCCCCACCGCCTTTGCCTCCCAAGGCAAAGCAGCGAGGACCCCCACCACGACCACCTTCTCGACCTCAAGGAGGCTACCTGTCAGATGACGAGGAGCCAGGTCTAACAGCCAAGCCTCTGGAGCATGGAGACTTTGTACACATCCCTACCAAGACTTCCTTAACCAATCATGACTGCAACATCAGTTTTGTCTGAGGTTGTAGATTTCTGTGCTGGGTTCTTCAGCTTGTGGTAATGGTGCTGATGATAAACTGGTGAAATTGTGCATACTTTTACAAACACAAGGTGTACCAAGACTGCTAACAAATAGGAGGAATATACTTAGTGTATATCCTCTTGTATTTCATGTACCATCTTAAAGTGAGTGTGCTGTTTGCTTGAGCTCGGACCTGCATAGTGGTGCCTTGCTGGCATTTGGCCTCAGTGGTAAAGCATGGTTGAGGGAGCATATGCCACATTATTTTTGTGAACCATATTCTAAACTGTTACGTGAACATTCATGCATATACCATGCTAGCATGTTGGACTAGCTTATATGAAACTTTAGCTGCAATGTTTATATAAAACTTCAGCTGCAGTGCAGCATAATTATTTCATACAGAGTAAAATTCATGGTAATCTTCCCTGCGGTGGCTGTAACTGGTGTTACAAATTTTATTTTGCTAAGTGCCTGTACATCCGAGTTGCAGGCTAGTTGGTCAGCTACGCAAGGTATTTTGTGCAGAGCACTAACTCACTTAGACCACTCTATGTGCTGTAGTATTTACTCTGTTCTAACATGCAGGAGGCAACAGGCACCTGCACCACCATTGTAGTAGCAGCAGCAGCAGCTCTGCCACCCCCTCTCCCTAACTTTTTTTCTGTGCAACATGGTCATAACAATGAAATTTTCATGGCACCTGATTGTTGTAAGTAGGTTTGGCTCGTTGTGTTGATTTTTGCTTGAAGTGTCGAGTTGGGCTTATTGGTACATAATCCTGGCACACTGCAGCTCAAAAAAAAAAAAAACGCACATCGGACGACTCACGAACGACGACGACGAGCGCTGAAATGCGACAACCTTTATTGGAAAAATTGCACATATATTTATGCTGTCCGACGCAGACGTCATCCACTACACATGTGTAGGTACGCCATCTCTTTATCAGTTAGTTGTAGGGACGGCACACTTACACAACTCTCCCGCAGATACTCTCCCCGTCTGCGTCGGACAGCATAAATATATGTGCGGTCTTTCCAATAAAGGCTGTTGCAAGTTCAGCGCCCGTTGTCGCCGTTCGTGTGCCATCCGGTGTGTGTTTTTTGTGCTGCAGTGTGCCAGAGTTGATTTCTGCATTGCTTACACGAATATTATGAATTTTGGCAATGAATGTTGCATATTACAATCAAGGATGTACTTTTTTTTTTCCCCGGCGTGAGAGTTGCTGCTGCGTTGCAATGGCATTCATGTTAGAATTGAGTCAATATGGCATCTGTTATCCATTTGACCTCTATTTCCAATAAAAGAGCCCACCCTGTGGACTTGCCAAGTTTAATTACGTGTAACTAATGTGTGCAGTTTTGTTTTAATAAGAATAGTTTACTTTGTGAGGACCTGCCAAAAGAGATTGTGTCAATCTGGTCTCTCATATAGTTTGTGCATATTAATGTAGCTGTCTCTTGGGTGATGGAAGAGGTGGCTGTTAGGACTGCCAAGTGTATGTAACATATTTGGTCACTCATTGCCCCAGGTGTTCAAGCACCACTTTTTTGGTGTTATTATTATTATTTTGCATCTCAATTGTAACAAAGCACAGTGTTCATGTTCAGTGTAAATGGTACCTATTTGTGCTAGCATGTGATTAACATTACCTTGGGTGAGCTGTTGGTACAGTCGCGCAGTGTGCTGTGCTGCACAACTGTATCATAAAGACTGCATTGTAAGTGATTGTGTATACTGCTTTCTTCATTTCTTGAGAGCAATGTTTTTAAGTCATAGTCAAATAATTCTTTTCTTTTTTTTTGCTGTTTGTGTCACGCTTTGCATATGTTGAAGCCAGTAAAACGGCGCTCTAGTTTCGTTATTTTGCTTCTCTAGCTGGGAGTCTCATTCCGATTCGTTCTTTCTGCCCCTATTTTGAGGAAAATGTTTCTACATCAGGTCTGAAGTAGAAGCGCCCTCTTTTAAAAAAGTATATTCTTCCAGCCAAATGTGATTTTGTGTAATATTCGTACATACTTAGTGCTTAATAAATAATCTAATGCTGTGTAGCGATGTACACAGCTGTATCCTTTGTAGTACTTGTAGGAGCAAGTACGTGTTGCCTTAACGTCTGTTGTACTAGGCACATTTTGTCCATTGTAGTGGGAGTAATGCAGTGAGAAAGAGAATAAAAATACATATTTAGTGAACAGTGAACTGGATAAGGCAGTGCAAGAGATGGCTATTGTGTTTTGAGGTATTAAAAAGTTTTGTTAAAAAGCATTCATGCACCCAGGCAAAATGGTAACAAAGGCCAATATGTGTCTGTACATACCTTAGTCATTTTTCTTTTATCTGGGTGCTAATTTCACTGTTGAATAATACTTGACAATCATCTGCAGATACTCAGTTAGTGCCAATATGGTTACTGGTGTCCACAGAGGGATTGCTGAAAAGTTCTGTATACATTGTGCATATATTAACACAACACCATCAGGTGATCCTACTCTGCCAATTTCGGTGCCTTGTAAGGTTCAAAGCAACATTTGGTGCCAACACAGGATGCCAGCAAATCCAAAGTGCATTTGTTGACGGTGTTTCTATTTTTCTATGTATATATACAGTCTTGTATGTACGAGGGAAATATTTAAATTGCAATTAAAGAGGATTCTTTTACAGCTTTCAGGATTGCTCTGGACTTTGGAGGGCCTGTGATGTTACACATGCCATAGCACCTTGAATCATTGCCTGCTATCGCAAATATGCTCTTTGAAAAAAATTCCTTAACTGCAGGATGCCATGATTGAAATACCATAGCCGAGTGGCCAACACAATTTTGGGATGCATTTGTCAGGCAACCTGTTTAGTTTCTGACAGGCATGTTATAGACTGATTCCAGATCAGTTGGATGTTCTGTCAAGACTACATTTCTTTAATGGTGACTTACTGATTATTACTAAAGAAAATGAAGACTAAACTTTATTTTAAAGTTTGCACCCGATTGCTGTGTTGCCATTTATAATGTGGTTTTCAAGGGTACATTTGTATATTTGACTTTTTTTTTTTTTTTGCAAGAAAGACCTAGTGAAGTTGCCAGCCAGGATGGTAGTTTGCCTTCGCATAATTTTTTTATGAAGATTTATGAGTGATGCATTTAGTTACTGGGAACCTTGGCCATGATAGGAAAATTTTTAGAGTGAAAATAGGCCTGAGCACACGCACAGCACATTCCCATGATATGACTAGTGGCTTGTAAAGAAAGTGCACGATTGTCGCAGTCTGCCAGTACTAGCCTATGGGGAAAAACTTGGAAGCTAACAAAAAAGCTAAGGACTACAGCGAGTGGTGGAATGAAAAATTATGGGCATAATGAAAACAACAGGAATTACAGATGTGGAATAGACCAAAAGGGTGGTAGCGATAGTCTAGTTCAAATGAACAAGAACTGGGGTTGGTAAGCCATTTAATGGATCTAGGAGAACCGTTATGGAATAGAATGAATGCAAGGGAAGGGAAATTCAATTAGCAGCAGAGGATTGGGTAGTGTGCCAAAACCTGCAGGAATAGCATGAAGTCGGTTGAAGCAATATGGAGATTGCTGGGGAAGGCCTCTGTTCTGCACCGTATGTAAATGAGTCTAGCAATGATAACCTGGCCTGCGAGCACTTGTTGCGAATTTTTTTCCTCCTGATTTGCCAAACTAAATCAAAGAAAACCAGGGGAGCTGCTGTATACTAATAAATGCACAGCCATTTGTTGGCACCTGTGTCTGTTGGTCTCTGTGCCTTCGCCATCTGTATTCACTCACACTTATCCATGCATTTATTTGTTAAATAGGTAATGCAACTATCAATGCATTCTTTTGAACTTATTTGGTAGAAATCGATTGGTCACTAGCGGAGAAAATTAAGGCTTACTGATTAGAGATGTTTGCTACAGACTTCTACGGATATTGCTGTGGTACATTTCCAAAAACTGTGTTGTGTCATAAACTTCGTCTTTAGGCCACCCCCAGAGCATAATAATAATAATTGTTGGGGTTTAACGTCCTAAAACCGCGATATGATTATGAGAGATGTCGTAGTGGAGGGCTCTGGAAATTTTGACCACCTGGGGTTTTTTAAAGGGACATAAATAGCGAAACGATTTTTCTCATATTAGTAAAGTACTCTTTCACGATACCAAAAACGCCACGCTTGCTCCGAGAAGACGCTTAGTAAGCAAGAAATTGCGCAAAAAGAAAATGTGGGTGGCGACGCCACCTTGAAGTTTCCGCGCTATTCGCCGTGACGTCACATATTTTGACGGCGCCTACAAGTGCCTTAGTTCCTTAACGGTGAAAATGAAGTACACCGTCCTCTCTGAGAGGGCCATAGAGTTAACATACCAAGTTTGAGGAAATTTTGTTGAGCCGTGGCCCCAAAATACGAGAAATACACTTCGAAATCCGTGACGTCACGCATGGAGATTTTTGGCGCGAAATTTAAGAATGAAACTTTGAACTTCATTTTCTCTGTTATTAATAGACCTATGATGGCGAAATTAACGACCTTATAGTTCTCAAAGTACAATTTATCAATCTAAACCGATTCATTGTTTCTCTTTAGTGTCCCTTTAACGTGCACCTAAATATAAGTACATGGGCCTCTAGCTTATTTGCCGCCATTGAAAATACAGCTGCTGCGGCCGGGACCCCCAGAGGAAGAAGTCGCAGGACGTCTGGACTCCTTGCAGGCCATTTTATGGGACACGACGTCCCAATCAGTGTCCTAGAAAATGTGTCCCGAATAACGTACCGTATTTTCTCGCGTATAACCTGCACCGAAAAACGGAAAAATGTGCTTAAAAAGTGGGGGTGCGGGTTATATGCAGGGGTTTTTTCTCTTTTTTTTAGAGTTAGAGGTGTGGGTTATATGCAGGGGCAGGTTATGTGCGAGAAAATATGGTATGTACAGTCACTATCATAAGTTTGGAGATCACGCGAGCCCGTGGCAGTGTGCATGCCCGCTGATGCCTGCTGATGGCACAGCAGTTACATGTCAAAGGCTTGAGCTCGGTCCTTTCGCGATAAATGGAAGTGTCAGCAACGAGGGCTTAGGCGTCTGCTGAGCGGGCAACATTTTGCCACACTTATTAACATAGAGTGCTTTATAAGACGTGGTAACGCACATCGGCATAGCCGAGTGAATGCCCAGCGCTTTTTCGATCGCGACATTCTTTTATGCTGGGAACGTTTCAATTTTCTGTACTTAGGAAAGAGAGCCGAGATCGGACAGAGGTGTTCCAGGCTGCCCCGCCGCTGCTTCCTGATAAGAACTACTGGTGGCGGCAGCGACTAGTTCAGATAAGCGACCAGCATGCAGCAAGCAGTCAAACAGGCCAGCGAGCTATAATGGATGCGCATGCGCACTGTGAGACTTTTGACAGGAGGCACCAAGAGGTTAGACGGCGCAAGCATGCACACTGCCATAAGGTACACTGCCACGGGCTTGCATGGTCTCCAAACTTGTGATCGCGGTTGTACCCAGAACTTTCGTAGAGGTCATGTCTGATGCCTACAATGGACGCAAAATTCGTCAACACGGGGTGTTGCTGGAGCCGACATTTTGACAAGCAGACTTGTCTTGGTGGACTATGGGAAAGAAGGCAAGTCCGCTCTTCGAAACATCAGTTCCTGCGACACCCTGTGTTGACGAATTTTTCACCCCTTCAATCTTCCATCTCCATCTTCCTCCGAACTTCTGCCTTTTTTAATGCCTACAATGGCATTAATAAGATACGTAATAAATTCTCCTATTGTAAGTAACCAGATGCATTTTGTTTCAATAAAATTGGTGAAGTAATATAGTAGTCAGAAAAAATTCCTAGGGGGGAATTACTTTCCACCCACCCTGTAGTAATAAAAGCCTTAACTACAGTAGAATCGGAGTGACGCGAAGCTGTCTGATACGAATTCATTAAATTTCTCGGCCGAATTTCATTGTGTCCACTGGGCCGGAATTCGGATGTTCTAAACACTTTTCCACGTCGTGATGGGTGATACGAACTTTGGTACCGAAACCGTCGAGCGACGGCCGAGAGCAGCGTGCTCCAGAAGGTTCAGAAGTACGCACACGGCCAGTGTGCACATAGTCGCAACTGTTATTGTTTGCCACAACCGCTGTGGATGAAGCCGTGGTCGCTATTGACGTTATGATGTATGGCAATGATGAAACTCTGAAAATACATGCGCATCCAACGCTCACTGAGTCAAATGATGCTGCTGTTTACCGAAACTGCTGCGGACAAAACTGGAAGACACGATCATAGATGGCAACAACGTAGTTTTGAAGGCACATGCGTGGCCCGTGTGCTATTGACGCAATCATTGATAGCAACTACACAGCTCCGAAGGTACGTGGCTAATGCAGCGGTAGATTAAAGGCAGTAAAGTCGTAAAATGGCTTGAAGTGTTTTGGCGTTCCTGACAGGTTGCTTATGACTATGGTGTAGCGGACTTTGGCATTTAGTTTTCAGTTGGCCTTGAACGAAGCTTTGATGTGTGCGTTTGCGGCAGCCAGCTGCACCCTCCCTTATTGCTCCATTCGCGTGTGTTCCTGAAAGACGTAGGAGAGTTCTCTCGGTGGAAATAAATGTTTTGTGCATTTATTGTGGTTCGAAAACTGATTTTGCTAGGTTTTGGTCACACGAAATTTTGGGTGATATGATTATTTGCACTCGCCTTTGAGATTCGTATCACCGAGATTCTACTGTATATCAACCTTGCTGAATATAGCGAAAACCCACCAGTATAGATGGAAAATGCTTTCTATGGGGAAATGGGTAACAAGTGTACTCTGCAAGCATTTAGAATGCATTGTTCACTGGCTGCCTTCAAGCCAGCAGAAGCCTTTATTGGCACAAGGTGTACTGGCGAAACCCAAGCATTGGATAAAAGTAATTTGATGCCCAAATGTAATGTGTCCCATCCCAGGTGTCGAAATGAAAAAATATACAGGTTAAGTTTGGGTTCAGGTTCAATGTGCTCCATTTCGTTCCAGTTCGCAACTGCTAACTTTGTTTTCACATTGCAACATCGTTGCTATTGACTTACGTGTGCTAAGCTGAAACATTCCAAGCAGCACCGCTCATTGACCGCATTCGTAAGTTCATCAGGACCTTTATTTTGCAAATTTGCATTTAATCTCCTTTTCATGTCCAATTATGTGCTGTGCCAAGCACATGGCACATACGCAAGTTTTGTCATGTGGTGGTAGAAATCGGCCCAATGGCAGATTGGAACCGTCAATCGATGTTTTTGCGTAAGTATCAGATGATATTTAGTGAAAATAGCTACAGTAGGCATACTCGTGAACATGGCCATTTCATGAGCAGTGTAATGCGTGACAAGCTTGTGCAGCCCTTTGGCACATCCATCTCCGAGCTCTTTCTCGCGTTTCTTACTGTTGACAATTGTACTCAGAATGGGTAAAAACAGTAGAAATTTTCTAGCTCGCTCAAATAGCAGTCTTAGTGAAAAACGTTGGTTGAATATTGATTGAAATTAATAAATTGCCGTTTTGTGGCATCTAAAATGAAGCTCTATATACAATTTGGCACGTGCACACCACATGTAAGATCTGGTGCACAATCACATTGAAATCAATGATAAGGAGAGAGTACACACAAAGGCGCAAGTTATGAGGGTGAAGTGGTGTGCTCCCCACTCTGAACTTGTTCATGGGTGGACAAGTTTGGGGCAGGTGGCAAGGCATGGGGCTTGGGAGTGGGGGTGAAGACACTTCCTCCTTTGGGCCACGTATTTTACCAGCTGCACTTGTAGCATACGTGTGGTGTACTTCTGGGATCAACCTTATGTGCATGAATTCCCATTGTTTGATAACAAAAAATGACAGATTTATCCGGAGTTCCACCTTCAGTGTCCAGATAGGTTGGTGTCCCATTCCCCCCCCCCCCCCCCAGGGAAATGGGAAACCTACGCTTCTTGCGGTACATCATAAATGCATTTAATGTGAAATATTGTGCCAAGACTGGAGGTCCATGTGTAGTTGTTCATTACAGGTATGATTAGAAGGCTGGGTGAGGTTACAAGGCTTGATCAGATCTGGAAACTCTGCAAGGATGTTTTGAAGTGCCAAGTGAATGGGATCAGAGTGCCAGTAATGGTGGAGGCCTTGTCAGACAGCATGCCTATGACCAATAGATGCGTGGAGCTCCTAAGATGGTGCCACTACGTGCAAACGTTCGTCGTAGTGCAGTATGAAGTCAACCAGTTATGGGATACATCATGTTGGTGATGATTTCATTTACTTTGGTTTGTCTCGTGTTGGCGACGCGGGACGCCGACGGACACTGAGGACTATATTGAAAAACAAGGCCGACATTAGAGCCTAGACAGAGAACACGCTTCCAGCACCTGACGAGTACACACAGCTGTGTATAATGATTTTGAGGTGCTATTTACATATATATACTGCATTTTTTCACGTATAACTCGCCCCTGCAATTACCCCGCGTCCCCAACAAACCATGGAAAAATACAAAATTTTAAAAAAAAGGTACTCTGTGTATTGCTGTCAAGGCGTGTTTCTTACGCTATCGTGAAGCAGTGCCGTGAAGTGAACTTGCGCACCGAAATTCGCCCAAAAATGGAATAATTTCAGTGATTAATTCATTCATTAACTGTCGGGGTCGAACGTCCCAAGACCACGATATGATTATGAGGGACGCCGTAGTGGAGGGCTCCGGAAATTTCGACCACCTGGGGTTCTTTAACATGCACCTAAATCTAAGTACACGGGCCTCAAGCATTTTTGCCTCCACTGAAAATGCGGTCGCCACGGCCAGTGCAATAATTCCAGTAATAATTGGATATCGAGTTATCCGATAGATCAAACTAATCCCCGTTGACTGTATTTCTAAAACTT
>NC_051176.1:290240749-290322813 GCF_013339695.2 Rhipicephalus sanguineus | reverse complement strand
GGATGTGTCCTGAGTCGTATGGATGATGCAGCCGAAGCAGTGGCCTTCAGAAGCAGCCACTCACCTTTTCTCATCTGGTCCCCGGCAGCACACACCAGCTCTCATGGCCTTCGAAGATCGTCACGCAACCTGAGTGGTGGTCACCCACAAGCAGCGGAACAACCGACATGATGCCACCTCCCCCACGAATGCATTCATTCCCGGAATGCAGCTGGGGCTCCACGTTGTAGGCACCAGTGTTGGAAAAGGCTGTGTCTTTGCATTCTCGGCTCAAGTTATTGTAGGGTAGCTGCGCCTGCCACGGCCAGCAGCGTGTGGCACCGTCTACCAAAGGCCTGGCCTCGGCATGTGCCACGCACCACACATGCACTTATCTTCTCTTTTCTCCTCCTCAGCATCCATATGGTGGTGATCTTCTGCACACTCGTCTTTCTAACGAAAGACGAGTGTGCAGAGATGAGTGCACTTCCAAAATGACACGAAAGACGAGTGCACTTCCGAATAGAATAGTCAAATAAAAATGCTGATAATCAGTTGAGTACTGGATCCACAAGTAGTTTTTTTAGTTGAAAATCCACAAAGTGCATTTGTCTTTTGTGTCTAGAATTGCTTCCCGTACCGGAGAAGGGGGATATTTAAGGGCTCGTTGTTTTCTTTGCAAGACACAAGATTAATTAGAACTAACAGACAAGAAAGCCAAGGAAAGTATAGGGGATTTATGATGGTAATATGAAGAACGTAAAGTGGACAAAAAGATAACTTGCTGCCGGCAGGGACCGAACCTGCGATCTTCGAATAACGCGTCCGATGCTCTACCACTGAGCTACAATGGCGGTCATCCTCCTGTCCACTTTATGGGATATATATGTGTATTTAAACCTAGGAGTGTGTTAGTCAGCTCCGCTAGTAGTCATGGCGGCGAGTGTGGAACACTCTTTTCTGCCTGCTGGCATCATGAAGCACGTGATCTTTTTACGAGCTGGTAGCTGACTACCCTCGCTATGGATGAACGAAAGAAGGGGGATTTTTAAGGGCTTGCTAGACACAACATTTCTTTGCTAGACACAACATTAATTTCTTTTTCTTTTCGTCCTTTTCACTTTCTTCACATTACCATCATAATTACTACAAATAATGTCCCCTATAATTTCCTTGACTTTCTTGTCTGTTAGTTATAATTAATGTTGTGTCTAGAAAAGAAAAAATAAGCGCTTAAAAATACCCCTTGTTTCGTTCATTCATAGCGAGGGTCTCGTTCTGGCAGACTGGATGCCTTAAAAATTTCTCTTCTCTGGTACGGAAAGAAATTCTAGACACGAATGACAAATGCACTTTGTGGATTTTCAACAAAAAGAAAGCTGCTCGTGTATCCAGTTCTCGATTAATTATCAGCATTTTTATTTGACTGTTCTTTTCGGAAGTGCACTCGTCTTTCAGTATGGCGATCCCAAAACTGCAAGTTCTGTAAGATGGCCCACACTGCCTCTCAGATACTGAGCAGGTGGTAACCATTTAAAAAAGACAGAAATTGATACTGATACTCCACATTCGTGAATGTTTACTTTCAACATTGAGAGGGCCTTGGTGACAGATTTTGTTTTCTGCTTTGTTGCTGATGCATGCTAACCTAAAGACATTATGTGTGCTCTTAGTTCTTGTCAGTAGAATGTAATCAGCCTTTGTGTGGAACCTGAATAGCCAGCTGTGAAAAAATTCACTTGATAGTGTTGCAGTAATTTTTGTAAAGCTGCAGAGCTAGCGGTTGCTTAACGCTTGTATTAACACCTTTTAAGTACTAGTATCTTAGCAGACAGCACATGCACTCGGTGGTTAGCAGATGTGACGGAAGTCATAGCATATCATCTCCAAAATTTTCATTGCTCTGTGGTCTCAACCTATTCTCAGTGGTCTTGCTAATGAGTTATGAGAATGCGCTACACCATAAGTTGCAGTCAGTTATAATGCCATTATGTAACTTTGTGTGTCACAGCATAAATGGCATTGAACTTTTGGTCACTGAACAGCAATATATATGTAGTGCCCTTTTCAGAGGAGTATTATCTCATACCAGGGCTGTTTCAAATCTATGATTGCCCAAAAGAATATTATTTGGCTTATGGCATCTTTGAAAAATCTTATGGATGTGTTCCAAGGCCCTCGGGTGCAATGAGGATTGGACAAAGTGGTGCACGAGAGTGCCCTGGTGCGCACTGGTGTGATTTGTGGAACATGCAATTAGGTGCTCATTATTATGCCACCACTGAAGTGGATTGGGTTTATTAACTAGTTTACAGGGGTATGCTGAAGACAGATGAGTAAAGACAGATGTCTTCAGACAAAAGACAGCTGCACTTCATGAATTTTCAACAAAGAATCACTTGTGCATCCATTTCATGATTCATTATCAGCCTTTTTATTTCACTATAGATGCTCACAAGGTGGATCAGTTTCTTTCAGCTTTGTCACGCTGCTCTTTATTGTAGGACACTGCTGAGACGAATAAACACAAAACTGTACACCATGGTGTAGTCAAGCTTGTCTCTGGTTTTGTGCTACCTTAGCCCTTAACTAGCAATTTTGCCAAAGAAGAATAACATTGTTCAAATCATGTATATTTTTTGTTTTTCTTTTCCCTTTAAAAATGCTGTCCTTCCATAGGAGTGCAGGTTAGTTGGCACTGCATGAAGTGATGTGCTTACGCTGTTGTATTATACTAAATTTTCCTAAAGCAAGGTCTTAGGGTGTGCACTATTTATTGTATGAATGTAATGTTTAGAAAATAATTACTAGACAGAGGAAGCACCTTGTTTTGTAATTGGATCTATACATGTGCATGTTGTGGCCTCCGTATCTCAAGTTAAACTGACTAGACAGCAACATTTAGATCACTTGATATTTGCTAGCTGGTCTGAACAAAAGAAATTCATTTATTTAGTAGTGAAAGGCTGACCATTGCTAGAGAAAAGGAAGGTAAAATATTTTCATACTGAATTTCATGTTAAATCCCAAGTACATTAAAGGGACTGACAACCGTTTTTTTTCAACCCATTTTTTTATGGTTCAACGAAAAGCTTCCCCTCAGTATTGGTTAAACCTGCAGCAGTTGATTCCAAAAGCGCGAGGATATTTTGTAAGCAGAGTTTTTTTTATCTGAGAAGCCACTTTTTTCTAAAAAAGTTAGACTCCCTCCTCCAACAACACTCAGAAGCGAAAGCGATGCCGATAGCCCTCCTGGCAAACTGTTTATTATGCTCAATGTTCTGCTTTCACAGGAGTGAATGCAGTTGGCAGGCAGGTGCTGCTAGGCCCTCAGCTAAGAACTTTCTTGCTGCCGCTCATGAGCATCGGATCATGCGTCAAGCGAAGGCGGCACGACTATTTTCCTCGGTACAAACGAAGATGTATTTGCACGTATTAAGTTAGAAAAGATTCTAATAAAAAAAAGTGTACTGCACTTCAACACTAATATAGAAACCATTAACAGGGTACAGCAGTAAAAGGTCACGTGATGGGGATCTCGTGTCTCTTCGCTTCTTTCCCGCATGGGATGCCAACAGTCATTTTTCATGACATTAGTGAAGAAATTAAATCATAAATTCGTGTTTACTGAGAAAAAGAGCATTTCTTTTAGCCAATACAATAAACAATCTTTTCATTAATGGGGTTATCTCAATTCGTGTTCTGATGGTTGTCTGTCCCTTTAATATCGCATCACAATTTCAAAGTAATTTGCGATACTTGGCGTGTTTTAGCTCAAAAAACATTCTCAAGGTGCTTTTTAGAATGCATTGTTACTTTGCTCTACCAGTATGCAACAAATAGGTCCCCAATGTAGATACTGTAAAAAGCTGTGACATTATGATAAGATGGTGTTAGAAGAACAGCGATTTGGGTAAGTTGGTTAGAGTGCATTTTTAAAGAGTTTGCAGTGCAAGCATGTCAGCGCTGAAGGAAAGACAAGACAGTGAAGAACGGAAGGCAAAGAGGGACGCACACAGCACTCGTGTGCGTCCCTCTTTGCCTTCCGTTCTTCACTGTGTCGCCTTTCCTTCAGCACTGACGTGCTTGCTCTGCAAACTCTTCAAAAATGCACTGGTGTGAGAACTTTGGGGCATCAGGAATTGTATTATTTGATGAGCTGTTTCATCAGTGGAGAGGAAAATGCTGTAGTATGAAAGAAATGAGGACGAGTAAGTGAAGCACCAGTCCTCTGTACCTCTGTCCTTCATTTCTTTCGCACTAGTAACTGCATTTACCGCTTTGACACATCATTGCCATACAAGTTTTGTTTTTGCATCATTTTTTGGCTTGCCAAGCGACCCCTCAATGCTAACAGTGGCCATTTTGCCATTTCAGAAGTGTATTTTACTAGTAGTGCTCAACTTCATATCCCTCACTAGTGTCCCTTTAATGTTTCAAATTACAGTGATTTGAGGCAGGGGTATGTTATGTCTGTGGGTTTGCCTAACTCACGATAGCAGGCAGCATGTTATTGAACATTGAGGGACAGAAAGGAGAATTTCGGCGAATAAGACAAGAACAGCTCAACTACTCTGTGAGAAAGCTTAACTGTGGACTTTAAAGGGAGAGTTAACGGAACAATGATTTCATTTGTTATTAGTGAATTGCAGTTCCATAGTACCGAAAACCACTACTCTTACCGTGAGAAGCTACTTCATAAGGCAGGAAAGGTGCAAAAAAGAAAAAGACAGGTATTAAATTTCTAACAATTTCAGTCATCAAAAATTTCCAGTCACATGATACTCATAGAAGTATGGTAATCATTGTGCATGAATATGTGAACATCATTTTTTTAAAAGTTCTTAAGGAATTACTTTTGGTGGGTAAAGTAAATTTTTGGTAAGTAAAAAAAAAACACCTCGATCATGATATACAAAAAAATGAAAGCTGAAAGTAAATGCTGAAGTGTTCCTGTTCAATATCATACAAAAAATGACTTTATTCAGATGTACTTATAGCAGCTATATTGATTTAAAAAATGTCTAAAAGCAGAGCAAGCATATAAACTGCTGTGCAGCAGTTAAAACCTATGATTAAACAGTTATGCTTGCATCAATAACATTATGTTACACTTTTTTCTCTTTTTTTTTTTTGCAGCTGAACTCTTTTGTCAAATTGCTAAGGACCATATAGAGACCATGTCACCATCAAGGAACAAACGTAAGATTTTTGCAGAGTGTGATTTTAACTGTAACCATGCCACACTTATTTCCATTCATTCAAACTATTTGGATACCTTTGTTTTCCTTGCTGTGTGAAGCTCTTGCAGATTTGTTTGGTCGTGCGAGTAACATGAAATGTGGCTGCCATAGCAGTTAAGCAGATTGTGCCTATCTGTTGCTGCTTGCATGTACGCCAAGAACTGCTCTCTGTTCCTTTTCCTGTGTGGTTTACCAGGCTTTATTGGAATGACTTGTTAAATGCACAAGTATGGAAACAGTACAGCACACAAGAAGAGACACACAGAAAGATTGAGTGCACTCAACCAGCAGGTTTTTGAAAGGAAAAATTGACAACCACCCGCTTGTACCACAAAGCTGTGAGGAAATTCATACTGATTTGTTGGAAACGAAGCTTCATAGCTGACGAAAAATTCAGCCTGGTCTGGGGATCAAACCAGGGACCAGCGTCTCTCCGGGGTGGTTGCTCTACCGATTGAGCTTACCAGGAGGGTAGTAGCTGGCAGCATAAGGGCAAATTAATTGACAGCTGTCAGAATGGGACAGAAAGTGACAGAATGTGGCAAATCAGTTCTGCGGAATCCCGTAAGGTGAAGGATGTGTTAGGAAAGGGAAAATTGACAACTGGCATGAAGGAGGCAATTGTGTGGCGGCTGATCCAAGGTTTCTTTGATCAGTTGCATAGTATATTCTTTCCCATACTACAATCTCCGACTCCCCAACAAAGTGAAAGTAAATGCTATAATCCGCCAAGCATATAAGATGGCTTCTGAGATATGCCTAGGACTTCTGAGATATGCCAACTCAAAGAAACTACCAGAACTAGGTGTACATGACGCCCTCGACAAGGTAATAGAAGCACACACGACTGCACAGTTAGCTCAACTATCAAATACAGAAATGGGTAGAAATATTCTACACAGACTAAACCTAAATGCTAATATAAGCCCTGAGGGCCAAATTAAGCTACCGTAAGTGGTCCGACAACTGATAGCCAAACCACACCCCAATAACATGCTTTCAGGCAGACACGATAGAAGGCAGTCTGCAGCGGTCAGGCTCTTCATGAAAAAGGCAAAAACGACAGTTTCTTCGCGTATTTGGATCCTAAGAAATCATCAAAACGACAGGCTTACAAACCTAGTATGGGTCTCCGTCCACTCTGGGAATTCTGGGAACGAGGAGGTGTGTCCCTCAGACACATTTACCCCTGATGAAACGGCGAACTCATGCAATGACTTGACAAATTTATATAAAGACTCCAGACATGTCTATCAACTGCTAGACGACAATTTCATGAGGGTGCAGGCCATGACCCCTTGCAGCATACAGACTCCTTCACCAGTCCACATAGAATGTTTTTCTTTTTCTTTTTTTTTTAACCAACAGAGAATTCAATCCAAATAGCCAAATTGTAGTTCAGGTGAATTGGCTACAGGATCACATCCTGTGGTGGTGCGAGGGTTCCCCTCTCGTCCCTCAAATAAATTGCTCCTGCCAGCTCCCTCAAAACTGACCTAGGAAGAGCTCATCCGAACTGGAGAAGCAGCTAGCCACCCTTGCCTGGACCGATGGTGTCGCTTCCAGATTGGAGCCATTCTGAGGCTCGGGTGCAAGTTTTTTTTTCTGTAAATAAAGTTGCCACCACCACCACCAGAGCAAATTATTCACATTTAGCTACCTATACTGCAAACAGTGTCATTGTGAAACTATTTCTTGTGACACCTCTGTTCTGTTCTCAAAAATAAATATATAATAAAATAATTAGGGATCTTCATATAAAAAAAGCATGCAGATAAGTGTGTTACTGAAAAATTTGTTGTAATCAGGGATAAAGAATTCGCTTTCTTGAAAACCATGTGAAGGTTTGTCATTCTGTTTGTTTTTCTAACTTTCCTCATTCATTCTTTGCAAGTCGAATAAAGATAGCTGGAGCTTATGTGTACCGTCTTTTCAAAAAAAAAAAAAAAGAAAAGAAACAGTTGAGTCGGCAGCTGTTTGTTAACTTCACTGTGACCTTGCCGTTTGTGTAAGCTACATAAATTTCTATATAAACTTACATCTGGATGCCAAGTGTCATTCCTCCCTCTAATGGCCCTCAAGAGGGGTAATGGTATTTCTAAATAAATTTCTTGACCATAGTTGACTCCCTTCTGCATCTTGAGCAAATATTGATCAAGAAACTCAATCGTGATTGAAAGTGCATCGTGTGACAACTATACTAGTTTCAGCAGATTGTTACACTTGCATTTTGGCTCTGAATGACCATGAGATGTAAGAATTAGACTGTACAGATGCAATTTGTTTCTTCATTACGGTGTTTGTTATTATTCATGCATTCAAGCGCACTCTCATGCATATATGCCAGGACTTGTGGTTAGTAAATGAAATTGTGGTGGTGGAAAGAGATTTGGGACCCTCGTTTGTTTAATTTTTTATTATTATTACTATTGCAGCACCTCTCATTGCTGGTGACCAGCAAACTAGCAAATGCTCACGTTAGATGTCAGTGTGGGTCCCATCCTAGTGCTCTTTGTAGTTTAGGTCAGATTTGGGGACAGCCTGAAGTGGTGGTTTCTTTTGCCTACTATGCTGCAGGGGTCATTCAAGGATCATTGCCACTACTAGTCATACACAAAATGAAATTGAACAGGTAGTGGAATCAAACCTTCAGACATATATTATCGCTCTGTCATGTTTCATATCACAGATTGATGTATCAGATGCAAACCCAGCAGTTCCAGCTATCACGGAGACCATTCATTACTCGGAAGGTGCAGAACATTTATGTAATTGCACTTTTAATGAAAGGGAATGTCATTCTTACTGGAGCTTTCTTTTTTATATGGATGGTGCAATGTGATGAACAGCTTGTCTTGCATCACAATAGGTACAGTCTCAGCAGTTGAAGGGCAGGGTGGAGTGATGAATCAGTCGCATGGGTATGTTCTTACTGCAAAGGCAGTCTTATAATGGCTGTCAGTCTATTGTACACAAATCTGATATATACCGGAAAAAATGGCTAAAATTAGGAAGTGCATGAAACAAATATTTTTAAAATGATACACAGCTTTGTAATTGCTTCACTTTTGATCTAGATTTTAAAAATCAAATTTTTTGTCATCCTTGAATGACTCCTGCACCGACAGGGTTAAAAAAAAAAAAGGAAGTTGCTGATATAAGTGTACTGATGCAATACATAGTGTGCATTGACGTTATCGTGGCCGCCCTCTTCGGGTACCTGCTGGTTGAGACGCTGCGTGAACTCTTACTCAAAAACGCGGAGCAAGAAACTATGACATCAGATTAGTGCTGGTGCCCCCTCGCATTCCTTTGTGCGGCTGGCGAACAGAAGAAAGCGGGGGCAGCACAAAAGAATGCAGGGCGGGAACGACTGTGTGTCCTCCCCTGCACTGACACTCTCAAATCAGAAAAAAACGTCACGGTGGCCGCCATGTTGAGGTACCCAGCGTAGAGAACTTGTCTGTGACGTCACATGAACACTATGTATATTAAAGGAATGCCTTCTCACCTTCTCCCCCCCCCCTTCTACTTGTGCTCACACATGCAAATTTTTTCATATGCTAACTTTTGGTATTCTTTAGCCATATTTGATGCATAACACGTTAATTACGCTTTTTATGTTTGTTTTGGTTGGATGACAGATACATACAGGTTGCTTCACAGATATAATTGGCTTTTGTGACTTTTCTGTGATCATATGGTGTAGGAAATCTCTTCTAAAGCATGTTTGTGCATATTGGCACTTCTTTTTCTCTTCCAGCAGGCACAAACTTTAGGCTTGAAGAACCAGCATCTCAAGGTGGAGGCTGCTGTTGAACCCTGGCTTCCTGAAGGTCTATCAATTGCTGCATAAAGTGGTCATCATCGAATGCCAAACATTGGCCCCTGCACTGTTCTAGTCTCAGGGGGCGTTGCAAAGGCCAAATGTGTCCTTACTCATCTGTCATGTGACTTTCTGGTGTGCCTTGATCAAATGAAGGTGTTGTTTAAGAACTACTACAAGAATCTTCTCCACAGTCAGACTTTTCTGCGACTGTTTTGTAAAGTAGCATATCTATCTGCTATGTATAATTAATGTTGCATACAAAGACGTGCCTTTACATTATGTAGGTATGTACGATTGACATTACTTGTCCATCAACCAGTAGAATTTGTAAGCTGGCATAAAACTGAGCATGTTAATTATAACGTTTAGATGTGGGAAATATATGTGATGTGCATTATTGCAATACTTGTGGAGTTGACCAAAAATGTCGGGCGCAGTAATTTTATTTTGAGCATATGCATTTGTCTCACCGTGATGTCTCGTTGCAGCGTACGTAGATAAAGGTGCCGTTTTTAACGTTCTCTACAATTTATGTATCATGTGCTCGTATGAAATGGCGCAATAAATTGCATAATATTTCGTCCAACCTATGGTCATTGCTGTGCGTGCGTGTATTGGCGGACGAAGAGAATTCGCCGCAAACAAGTGGCGCGAGGAGTACAGCCAGTACAGCGGCGAGTGCGCCGTGTCAGCGAGCGGCGAGGAATGCCGCGGCGCCGCGCGGCCGCGGCGCGCTTCATCGCCGCTTTGCTCGGTTGCTGTCACTCGTGAGGTCACGCGTAACATTTAATTTCCGACTTATACTCTTGCTTCGAAGGCTTGGTTCGGTGAAAAAAAAGAAACAGTGGGTCGAGCGGGTGTTTTAATGTTTACTGCGCGGTTTTGGCACCAGCCACCATAGCGTAGCGAAAGCAGACGCAGGCGCATAGTTGCCCAAACAGTCGTTGACGTCAGGAGCGGTGGGCGGGCTTGATTGTACGCTTCCGCTAGGAAGAGGACTCTCTGATCATGGACGAATTCGCTCTGGGCTGAACGGCAGGCTCAACATGGGAGCTTCTGGGGGCCTCCCGTAAACGCACCTTGTTTTCCTTTGTCGACACGGCCATAGCAGGAAAAGTGAACGAGGACAGTAATGGGCGAGCACATACCGGTGCTTCTAGTCACGGCCAACGTAGGATCCATCTTTGAAGAGGTAAGGAAGGCCTGCGTGCATTTTCCCAGCTTCCAGAGCTCCGTGAAAGAGCAGCAAGGGAAAGAAGACAGCCGTTTTTTGCTCATGATTTTTTTTTTATGTTGCTGGATTACAGAATAGCTTGTGCCTGCTGCTTCCGTAACGCAAATACGTGCGTCGTAGTGCCGTAATGTATTCCCGGACGAGTTGCACGGATCCACGCAACCGATCGAACTGGTGCAGCTGCAAGTGTATGCACTAAACGTATTAGTGACTCTCTGTTGGACGAGGGGACGTTGTCCACTTGCGTTTAAATGAGCGCTCGTCGAAAATGCGGGCAATTAAGCCAGTCCTTGCACTGTTCGTTGTCGATGGGTCGCCTGATCTCCCGCAGAGCAGCACAAATAAATATATGCGACTCAGTCATGCTTGCATCGTCGGAGACCGTAGCACCCCGCCCCAGATCGCAGGACTAAAATACACTGTTGATAGCATGCATTGTTATGGTCGTCAAAAAGAAGTCTGCCGACGTAACCGGTGACACACTGCTCTTTCTAAGCATTGCACTGCATGGGAGAATGGTTTATCGAAACTGCCTTTCCGGGTGCGTAGCCAAGCATTAAAGCGCCAAAGCGAAGACATAACCTGAATATTGCAACAATGCATCCTCTGATTCCCTTCCACGTCCATTCGCAGCCTCGAACACTTTTGCCGGGATGGATAGGAGAGTTCCTTCGGGTAGGTAATGTTCTGTACAGTTAGGGTGTAACGTAACATTTGTGAATGCGAACAGTGACCCTTACAAAATGATGTGCAGATGGTGAAGCAGTTTCAGCCCAGTTTCCTGGCTCTACATTGTCAAGAAGTAGGTGGGAAAAACTACGAAAGGACCATGCCTCATGTTTCCGACTTTATCAGGTGAGAAGTGCACCACAGTAAATGTATTGAAGTGATTAAAGTATTGTAAGATTTTGTTGAGTACCTTTAACTGCTCTAGCAATAGATTTTTTATGTCTGACAACTAGTGCCTCGCACAAAGGTTAGAATAATCTTCCTAACACAGCTTTAGAAGACGTGTTTTATGGTAGCATACTATGCTCATGTTGTATCAAGAGCCAACTGACTTCTGACTTTTGTCAGTTTTATTGTTGATAGCCATGAATAGAGCCATGAAGATAGAGCAGGAAATCCTTAAACCTGAGTGTATGCAAATCTAATCACTTGCAAAATAAACTACACTGTGTATAAATTATGCGTATGATTTAACTTGATCTTGCTCCCAATGCTTTTATAGTCGTGTATGATATCTCTTGCTTACATAAATGCAAACATTTGAAACATGCTTTCCATTGCGCTCTGCCTCTCTATCATGATATTGCCTTGTCATACTTTTTGAAACAAAACCAGGTGCAGTAGACCCATGTGGTATGACTGGCATAGAAAAAAAAGTCATTTAGATATGCATGCATGTGATACCGTTCTTGCACAAACTAAGAAATTGCAAAGCATCTGACACTAGTACATGCAATGATTCGCAAAATTTATTACCATTATATGAGTGAGCTTCCCATATATGCCGTGCTTTTCATAATTTTTTTTTCTGATGCCAGAATTCCAAGAATATGCTTTAGAGTTTTTATTCATGTGCAAATTATCTGCTTTTCTCTCAAAAGTTTCTAATTATGTATCACTTACTCAACAGCAACGCAAGCCCCTTTCTTTTTTTCTTAGACAAATTGCTCCGTATCTCTCAGCACTTCTCACACTCTTATAGTCTGCAGAAAAGTTTGCATAGAAAGTGGAGGATAGGCATATTGGCCAAATTTTATTACTGACCTTCATCCTGGGGACCAGTCGTGGAAATAGTTTTGTATGGAGCGCTGTGTTCTTACTCAGCACAATCGTGTTCGTTTTAAGGTAATGAATCTTTCTGCAAGGTAGTCTTTCTATTTTCTGTATAAGGCTTCCTAAAGGCACTGCTTTGAGATCAAGAAATGTACTTATATTTTAAAAAAATTCGGCAGATCCCACGTACCGTGGGAGTCGATGTTATGCGAAGCATGCGGTGAGAAACTGACTGTGGCGTAATTTTTTTTACTCAGTGACGCTAAAGATTTGTATGAATTTTATACGCACACATATATGTTGAAGAGCTGAATATGTGCTATATAACCAGTTGATTACAGTTGGGTAACGCTGCCAACGGCAACGTGGGTATTACGAACACCAGAAGCGGTTAGCTGATACGTAGTGCTTATATTTGTCTCTTATGATGGAGAACGCACGCAGGTTTCACGAACCCGTGTGCATGTGTGGAAGAGGTTTTTGACAGTTCTTGAACAAGGTCATCATCACCGTGGTCAGTGAGCACCAGCTGCTGGTCATGACTTGTTATTGGATCCGGTCGTGATCGTGGTGATGAGGGATCCATGCGTAGCGAAGTATGAAGTATACTACAGCTGTTGGAAATCGTGGATGCCTCGGTCATTTCGTCGATAAATCGTTTGTCGATAGAGCCGGCGAAATGTCGGAACCTGAAGTCACCCGTCGCGTTGGTGACATATAGGCCGTCGAGGCTGGTAGGCGTGAATAGTGCTACGTAGACCAAATCAGTGGATGGCGCTTGTCGTATTCGTAGAATAACCTGGGCGCATGTGGCATACGTAGCCTAGTCTACAAAGAGGCCGGCAATCAATCTGGCACCATACTCGGTCAGCATGAGGCCATCACCCAGCCTCGTAAGAAATGAAGAGGACACTGCGTCGCTATGGCGGACTAAGTGCACTTTACGGTGCGATGATGTGAATATCATACGTAACGTTCGTTAATGTATTCCTCCGGTGTCGAGCAATGCTTCGATATAACTTGCGAAATCATTGGAATACAAATGTAGTGTTTATTAGACTGCTATAAAAGCGGAGCTAACACTGGAACCACAGATGTTAATCTCATATGACGCCTGTATCGTAGGAGTACACATCGTAGGAGTATCATGTAGTGTGTATTGCTTTTTTACAAAATTATATAGCCAGAACCATAACCACAATTGACGTCGCAATGACGTTCGGCCTGCAAAGGCTGTTTTTCTAAACCAGTTTATATACCTGGCGTGGCTCTGTGGTATAATATCTGATTGCCACGCAGAAGGCTTGGGTTCGATTCCTGCTGGGATCCTAATTTTAATTCTTTCCATTAGTCGGGTCAATGCTGCCGATGTCGGTTTTTCTTGACGCTCTCGCATTTAAGCTACCAATCTCGGTTCTCGCCGTTCCTGGGTAGATATAAACTGTCAATCACCTGTGGCGCATACCCGTACATCACGGCCCGTTGTAAACGGGTATGAGCCACACGTGTCTGGAGGAAAGGGTTTGACGACGTACGCGACAGGATTTTCGCGTTATTCATGTCATGACCCGACAGTCATATTCGCCAAATCCTTTTACCCTCCCATGCTAAGTTTGGTCTACATCAAGTTAAGGAGGCGATCATGAGAGCACCCAGACGTAGGCGGCTAGATAGATAGATAGATAGATAGGTAGGTAGGTAGATAGGATAGAGTAGGATAGATAGGATAGGATAGAGTAGGAGGTAGGATAGAGATAGGATAGGTAGGATAGGATAGGTAGGTAGGATAGGTAGGATAGGATAGGATAGAGGTAGGTAGGTAGGATAGGATAGGATAGGAGGTAGGTAGAGTAGGTAGGTAGGATAGGATAGGTAGATAGATAGATAGATAGATAGATAGATAGATAGATAGATAGATAGATAGATAGATAGATAGATAGATAGATAGATAGATAGATAGATAGATAGATAGATAGAAGATGATAGATAGATAGATAGATAGATAGATAGATAGATAGATAGATAGATAGATAGATAGATAGATAGATAGATAGATAGATAGATAGATAGATAGATAGATAGATAGATAGATAGATAGATAGATAGATAGATAGATAGGATAGATAGATAGATAGATAGATAGATAGATAGATAGATAGATAGATTAGATAGATAGATAGATAGATAGATAGATAGATAGATAGATAGATAGATAGATAGATTAGATAGATAGATGATAGATAGATAGATAGATAGATAGATAGATAGATAGATAGATAGATAGATAGATAGATAGATAGATAGATAGATAGATAGATAGATAGATAGATAGATAGATAGATAGATAGATAGATATAGATAGATAGATAGATAGATAATAGATAGATAGATAGATAGATAGATAGATAGATAGATAGATAGTAGATAGATAGATAGATAGATAGATAGATAGATAGATAGATAGATAGATAGATAGATAGATAGATAGATAGATGATAGATAGATAGATAGATAGATAGATAGATAGATAGATAGATAGTAGATAATAGATAGATAGAGATAGATAGATAGATAGATAGATAGATAGATAGATAGATAGATAGATAGATAGTAGATAGATAGATAGATAGATAGATAGATAGATAGATAGATAGATGATAGATAGATAGATAGATAGATAGATAGATAGATAGATAGATGATAGATATATAGATAGATAGATAGATAGATAGATAGATAGATAGATAGAGATGATAGATAGATAGATAGATAGATAGATAGATAGATAGATAGATAGATAGATAGATAGATAGATAGATAGATAGATAGATAGATAGATAGATAGATAGATAGATAGATAGATAGATAGATAGATAGATAGATAGATAGATAGATAGAAACGCTCAAAGCGCCAGAGGTTCGCTAAGAAATGCTTCGCATTTAATACTGCATATTTGCAGCAGCCTGAGATAGGTATGTTCTTGTGCACAGAACTCTCATGGGCAGCGAGGAGCTCTCAAGTTACACAGCAGTCCAAGTGTTCTTGGACGAGGACTTCTCTTGTATAGAAAAGTTTACGGTGAGTTTTTTGCTGGAAAGTTGTGCATCTAGAGCAGGATTTCTCGTGACAGACATGTCAATATTGAACTGGACCTGTGGCTAAATTTTTTCAGTGCCCTGGGAACAGAGAGTGCAGTGTGTGCTTGGTGTTTACTCTATGTGTTCAATTTAATTAAAATTTGACTTTTTGATTTTTAAACATTGCACAGAAAAAAATTACACTGTAGAATAAGCCATTTCAAATGAACTAGTTTATTAAAAGTTTTCAGTGTTGAAAACTCATTGCAAACATTTTTGAAAAAGACCACATTTAATCGATTGTTGTGTTTGGCAGAAAAATGCCAATTTAGTTGTGTTGGTGCCCATTTCGTGTACCCCACGAAATGGGCTCCAGCCTCAAAAAGGATGGAGGAAGCTATGGTGCTTGAAGAAAAAGTAAGTGGCATTTGAAAGAAAAAATTGTGGAATTTGGAATTAAAAAAAAATGTACATTTAGTGTGGATAAGCCATATGCATCAAATAAATCCAAAGTACTGGATCAAGGTTATAAGAACTTGCAATACATACAGGATCGACAATTCAGGTTGGAGCAAAGAAAATATAGTTATGCTACACATGAGAAAGTGGCTCTGGGGTGGCATGGTTTCTCAACATGTTTTTTTTGCAACAGAAATTCTTTGTGTAGATGTTATGTAGGAGTTGCTCATTGCAGTTGTTTTGGTACTAGTGTTTCTGATACACTGTAATCAGTTTGTTTCACCATTACATTTTTATGTAATTTTTTTAGCTGTTAACTTATTGCTGTCTGTGGAGGATTTCTCTTGTTACCAGGTTAAACTGTGGGCTGCATTTTGTTCATTGACACTGTTACTTATCCATCACACAAAACTTAATACAGTTGAATAATGTAAGAGTGTATTGGAAAAAAAAAAAGTAATGTCCTGATCTTGCAGAATTAAACGTTGCTTAGTGTTCCGTGAATAAATAGTACCGATATATTATGGCAATTCATCCATGGCATAATGGGCCATATCTTTTTGGTATAGGCCCTGGGCAATTTGTACTTTGTCCATCAGTCCTTGAAAAACCCCCAGATCTGGGATTTTCAAGGTGAGCCACCTTCTTCACTAAATGATTGCTCTCTTGGAATTCGGTTCTGTATTAAATGCTTATTTGTTGCTCTTGCTGAATCATCAGAGTGCTGCTTTCGACCAGTCACGACAAAGGAGGTTCATTCTGGAAACATAGAAAAGGTGTTCACCAAAGAAAAGGTTAAGTTTCCCCAGGAACTTTTTCCAGAGGTAAGTCCCACATATCGGTTTAGGTGCATCAGCCTCAGCTTCTATTATTGCTAAACAGCTTTTTTTTTTTTTTTGTTAACCCTTTGCGGTCCAAAACCTTTACCCACTTTCCGGCTCTAGCGGTCCGAAACTATTTCGCCAGTTTCTGGCGCCGCGAATAAAAACACAAGCTGTGGAAGAGAAACGCACAGGATATTTATTTTTGCTCCTGCATTCTGCAGGCAACTCTTTTAGTGATATTTGGGCAACGTATGATACCGCTCAAAGCATTCCCCTGTGTGCAGGCCAGGGTTATTACTGCAGGTTTCCACCGCCGCCGTCGTCGTCTTCGTCACTCACTTCTGTCGAATCACTGTCATCACTGTCTGGTGGAGGCACGTAATTCTCTTCCTCACTAAAGTCATCCTCGCTTTCGCTAAAAGCACCGCCGTAAAACGCACGCGGTGAAAACGTGGCCATGCTTCTCAGCGAACCGCGCGCGCGAGTGGGTACGCTCTAGGCCCCGTGCTGATCATAGTGCTGCACCCTAGTGTCAAAAAAGTAAAACCTCAACAAACAAAGCTCACTTATTCCTCAAGAGATGGCCCTTCATGTATACAAAAAATGCGCGCGACTCGCGGTGAGAAAACAGCAAAATTTAAACCACGAACACCCTTGTCGGGCGGGGCCCGACAGCGGACCGCTACGGCCGTGTTGCGTTGTCGGGCGCTGCCCGACAACGGACCGCAAAGGGTTAATGTTCTGTTACACTGTTATTTCTATTTTGTTGACAAATAAAAAAACTACTTTGTTTTGTGTCGTAGCTTACTAGTGCAGCCTTTAACATGCCAGTATGTTTCAAATTGTCAAAATTAACCAATTCAATTATGGTGTATGTTTTTTATTATGACACTTTCGTAGAAATTACTAGATGAGTCACTTATTTTACCATAGGTAAGTCATAGTACAGTATTTCTAAAGATGCCCGCTTAAGTGAAGAGTGTTTATATTGTGAACAGTTCCTTAATTTTTTTTCTTAGGGTGGCAAAACCTTTTTTTTTTTTTTTCGTTGTTGCAGTGCAAGTGGTCAAGAAAAGGCTTTATGCGAACAAGATGGAGTTTTCAAGGCACAGTATTTGACCTAATCAATATACATCTCTTCCATGATGAATCAAACTTCATAGCCATGGAATCAGTGAGTTTAGAGCATATATATCTTGCTAATTGAAGCTATACCTAAAATAGAAAAATTTTTTACTGTTCATACTTTTTTTTTTATTTCAGTTTCCTTCTTCTTACACAAAAAATAGGCAAGGAGCACTTGACTACACTCTGAACAGGTAGAGTGTACATCATATCTGATTGTTATTATTGAATAAAGCAAAAATAACATTTTATGGTTTTCCTATATCACAAAATACAAAAATTCAGTTGGCGCACCAAAGCAGAAAGTAATTTAGAGAACAGTTTTAGTTTTGGGGCATATTGTTATGAAATTTAGAACAACTGCTCTATATGGGGAGAGACAGAATGAAACGAACACTTTTTATGCTTTATGTAAGCCTTTCCCCATTTCATTACGCTTTCATCGGAGGTGGTGCTTAACCTAGCCAAACTCATGGAAAAAGCTACTTTTTCCTATGACTATCTACAATGTCAGCTGCTGTGGTACCTTTGCTACAGTCCAGTAAATGTCTCAAATGACATGGCCCCCTCACTTAAGCTGAATAATGCAGGAACAGAGTCAGCCAAAAAGGGAGAAAATAAAAAGCAGTAGCAAAAGCATGTTAAACTTTCGGTGTCTTTGTGAAGAGAAAAGAGGCATCTGAAAAGAACCTTGCATGGTGTAACATAGCGCTTCTCACATGCTGCATGAACTGGCCAGACGAAACCAGTTGGCTTGCATTCTGCACCACGCGGGCACGATGTTTGCTGGTTCACTTGCCTTTTTAAACTTTGACTACTATTGCACGTATTCACGAAACATGCTTTGAATTAGCGTTAGGGTATCTCTTGGTTATTTCCAATTTTTCATTAAAAACGAAAAGGTGAATTTCGCCTACCAGTAACATCATTTCATTTTCACCAGATCATTGCTTGAAAATCCATTAGACTGAGGATGTGTGTGCTTTCTTTCAAGGATTCAGAGTGACAAGTATGAAAATGTTCCATTCTTCATCTTTGGAGACTTCAATTTTAGACTTGACACGCAGGCCGTCATAGAGGTGATGTACTTCTTTCATATTTTATTTATTTTCCTCATCCTTATTCTAATACCTGCCGATTTTCATAGCCCTTCAAACATTATTCCCTGCATACTCTATGTGGCATGTGACTACTGCTTCTGAATAAATCTATTGTTCTTGCAGAAAATCACAGATAAGGCACCTCCAGTTCAAGTGAAAAGTGCCAAAAATGGAGATGTCACAAAAGTTCTCTTCAGGGATCCCAAAGATGAGAATAAGGTGGGATTGTTGTGGCTCATGTGTTGCCTGTTCTAGCAAATCACTGCTTTGTGACCTGGGCCTGTTCGTTAGAAGTTGCGTGACAATTTCATTTTAAAGGTGCTGTGACATGGGCAGCAAGTGATAGTTTTACATTGAAATAACAGAACTGACAGTCCACTTACCTCTGCAATATCTGATTGTTGAAAAATGAATCACTCTCGGCACCCCTGCCCATAAGTAATAGGCAAGCTGTCTCATTTTCAGCGAAGAATTGTTTACATTTCGTATGAAGCAGAACTTCAAGCAGTGACCCCTTCAGTACAGCTTGGTAAGCTAGCTCCAACAACCATTGCTGCAGCTGATGCGTGGAACATCTTGAGGCTACGTCACTCACTGTAAATGTGCTCAGAGTTACCGGGCTACCAGGGTTTCCACAAGTCAATAAAAAAAATTTTTAGCTTAGAAATGTTGAACCTGTTAAATTGAATCTAGTTGTGATTGACGAAGTACCAAGATGAAAAGTTTTGGCTTGGAAATAGGGTGTAATGGACGGTTTCATATTGGCACACAGTGCCCCTTTCTTAGGTAATAAATTGGTTGGTGGTTGCAGGTGGTGCTTACAGTCGAAAGAAAAGTATTCTCTCTCCAAGACCATGAGGAGGCTTTCTACCGGAATGATGGAAAATGGGTGAGTGCTTTTTTTAGCGCAGAGGTCGGATGTTCTTTGTGTCTGGTTAATTTTTACAAAAAAAAAAAAGCACAAGAGTGTTATGGCTGTGCTTGATTGAACTAAAATGCTACACTTGCGGCTTTCTGCACCTAATTATAAAAATGCCTCGAATCACACTAAAGCTGCTCCAAAACGTTGAGTGTGATCTTCCAGGGTTCGTGTTTAGGGCACTCTTTGACAGAAATGGCGGCTAGGTAAATAGCCAAGGCTTTGTCAATGGAAAGGAGCAAAGTGTGTGAGCATGTTCTGATTCAGACTAATAATGCGTGAATGATACATACATACATGAATAATACATAAATAAATAAGTGAAGGAGTGAACACAACTGCATGCATTGTGTTATTGATCTGGAAGTTTAGCTTGTGGTCGGGCATTGTAATTCTGACTTCACTGTGTTGGTAAACGCTAGAAAACAGAACATGGCAGTCCTTTGTGCTGTGAAGTCACGCGTATGGTGGCAGGTGCCAAAGCAAAAACTGAGGACTAGTCTTCTACAGCAGGGTTCCTCAAACTTTTTTGCCTACCAGCTTTCCCACAGCACTGTGTAACCCACTCCACTTCCTCTTTTCTCCAATATGCTTCAGAATCAGAATTTGGTTTTATTCAGTTACACAACGTAGCACATAAATGAATATTCAGTTACAAAATGCATTATATAAATGAAGATACAGAGGGATACACGAACTCCCTGTAAGGGTTCATTAAAGCACATCGATAATGGAAAGGGGGTCTTGTTGCACGCTCAATATTGCGAGTGCTAAAGTGCTGACGTGTTGTGGGAAGGTGGCCGGAGGCAGGGCCTCTAATACCCTCTGGATTTGCCCAACGTAGGTAACATTGCTGTCATGTCTGTGTGTTGCCCCCTTATTTACAGTTTTGTGGGTTATCTTCAAAGGCTATTCCTCTTGATGAGTTCACAATAATGCACAGACAAGCCATATCTTTTTTTCTACAGTTGTTCTGTGCACTGATCATACAGCTAACACTGTGGGTACCACGCACCGTAAACAGCATATTCATGCAAACAATGTACTTGATGCATAAAACATGATGGTGCTCTTCACTTGTGGAATGGCCTGGCCTGTATATGTATACCGATTGTACTGATGATCACAACGCTAAGCTTTAAATGCCTGGCATGCAGGAGTACCCTTTGTGCACTTCCGAGACACCTGTAATGCGTTTTGTCATGGAATCATTGCAGCACGGTAGCAAACCAATATGAATCGAAGCTGTGCTGTGCTGACATCAATGCGATTGAGTCACAAATAATGCGTGAATGCGCTCTCGTGTGTCTGTTATGACATGCCATTTAAAAGTGCTGTTATCATTTGTCGGCAGCGAGAGTTGACCGAGCAGGCACTGCTAAAAGAGGCTATCAACTTGTACAACCTCTGATCTGATTCCCACTCGTGTGTTACAATCTGCGCTATTGAACACGACTTAGTGTAAACACCCAGTGGGCCACCTGGCACCTACAGGTTGCACAATGATGTGTCTTGCATGCCGCTGCTGCAGAGGTCTCATGTTGGTTGCAGAAACATAGGTCAGCAAAAAATGTGGAGCTCACTCACTTACGAAATATATCTTGCCCTTAGGGCTCACTCGGACTCACACTCACTAAATTTTTTTTCATCTGGACTCACTCGCAGTCAAACTCGCCAAAGTTTTCATCAACCGGAGTCACTCAGACTTGCGGCTCGATCTGAGTCAGAGTGAGTTGACTCATGAGTCTGTTAGCGTATAACTAGCATTTTCGACCATGGTGTCAGTGCTCCTTAACACCAATTTCTTATATAATCGGTGCTCTACTTGGCGCCTTTTGATCTCGTCCCTTCAAATACAAGATATCAGTGGTGGCAATTCAGTAACGACCTGTTTATTCAATGATTTGACTCATGCAAGATATTTTTATCAATAACTTCCTGTGAAAGAGTTTGTGGGGGAAGTGGTAGAGGTCAAAACTCACGCCTCAGATTAATGAATATTGAGGTGGCATAAGAATGCTAGTGCACTGAAGTATGTGTGAGTAGACGTGAGTAGGTGATAGTATAAGCGTGAGCTGACCTAAGGCTGATAGTAATGCTGAAGTTAAATAGAGAGGACCGTAGGTCGGCAAAAAAAATGTGGAGCTCACTCACTCACCCAAGAAATATATTTTGCCCTTAGGCCTCACTCGGACTCAGAGTCACCAAAATTTTCCTCAACCGGACTCACTCAGACTCAGTGTCACCAAAATTTTTCTCAGTCGAACTCACTTGGACCCAAACTCATCAGAATATTACTTAGCCGGACTCACTCAGGCTCAGACTCTCGGCTCGATCTGAGCCTGAGTGAGCCTGAGTGAGTTGACTCATGAGTAAATTTGCCGACCTATGGTTGCAGATGACTGAAGTGTGGATATGTTGTGCAATGGCGTTGCTAAATAAAAAATGCAGTGCAAGTTTCTGTTTCTCTTGACTTGCTAAGTTGTGTAAGCGAATGGCGAAAAACGGGATGTGGTTAGATTCATTGTGACATTGCTACAAATACGGAATGTTCTGCTCCGAAATGCCCTTTTTTCCTCATTTTTCCACAGCCTGCTCCACATTGACAATGTTCTTCTCCAAAACCGGGATTTTTTTTTCCTCAGAAAAATTGCTCTAAAAGTTCTTCCTTTTGTCCCACCCCTGAAAGCAGGTGCAGATGGCTAGAAGGAGTAAGCTTGCCATAGCTCTTTGTATGCTCATTTGCTGTGTATCATCAGTATAAATTGAAACATGGAACAGGAAATAATCCGTCAGAGTTCATGTTATGCGTAAGTACATGGAAGCACCCTATATGCAATAGGTATATTGCAGGTTTAAGCGTGGAGGTAATCCCAAGTGTAAGTTTCGGTGCAGGTGAGCCTGAAAACAAAACAACTTGCCAGAGTTGTTTTCCCAACTTGTTTGTGTTTGAATTTATGGTGATGGTACAACTTCATTTGGCTTCACAAAACACTCTTGGTGAAGTGTTATGTGAGTGAAATCTTCAGTAACCTACAGAGGTGATTGTTTAGGTTAACCACTAGAATCATAAGCAGTAGTACGATTTAGTGTAGCATATCTGAATTGGTAAAAACTTGAACTGGCAAACGCTTTGATCAAAATCTCATTACTATGGCATGATTTGCACCCTAGAAACTACTGGGTCAATTGACAAACAACAGAATTGCATTTTTCTTAGTACTATACATGGCTACTCATTGCGGAGGCATGCTGGAGCATGTGTTTAAACATCCAAAAACTTACTTAAATCAAAATTGCAAGGCAAATTTACTTTGCAGAACTTGCAGATCTAGGGAACAGCGCAAAAAAACAAGGACGCAGAAGACAAACAAAAACCACGCGCGAAGCGCTGTGTGCGGTTGTTGTGTGCCTCTTCCGAATCCTTGTTGTTTTCGCGCTGTTCCCTACATCAAGATGTTCAGCCAACTAGCAGATAAGTTCACATTACTATATTTTGCAAAATTTGGCAAAATAATGCATGTTCTATAAAGCAGGCATCATAAAGAAAGTAAAACATTTCTTGCTTTGACAGCTTTTGCGATTGAAGTTTCAAGAAGACATCTGAATGCTTAAGGTTTTTGCTGTCTCTCTTTTCACAGCTCCAAGAGCATGACAAAGAACCGAGCCTGTTTAAGGACCGTCTTTTTGAATTTGACATTGCCTTCCCGCCTAGGTGAGTCACAGTGACACTTTCATGTGCTTGGATTGTGTTTTGTGAACATTCCTTGAATTGTGCGTTTGCAGCTATCCATTCAAAGAGGAGTCTTCAGGGGCTCGCAGTTACATGCGGACACGCTGTCCTGCCTGGTGTGACCGCATTTTGCTTAGCAAATCGGCCAAAGCCTTGGTGTACACGGTGAGATATCTCTCTACTTCTGGTTCCTTTATTGCTTTTCAATTTGTATTATTATTGGTGCAGAGTAGCTACTGACCTTAGTATAAAAAGTACAGTGTGCAAACACGATCACAAAAGAAAAGAACTAAACATAAATGCTGATCATTGACAAAGGTTGCACTGTTGTGAGAAAAAAAGGTAGACAGAAGTTATCTGTGCATGCTCAGGAATGGCAGCGCTGCCTGCCTGCCTGCCTGCCTCAGTCAGTCAGTCAGTCAGTCAGTCAGTCAGTCAGTCAGTCAGTCAGTCCAGTCAGTCCAGTCAGTCCAGTCAGTCAGTCAGTCAGTCACACGTGTAGGTCTGTGTGAGAGATAACCGTTTAAACATTTAATTTCTTTCTGTGTAAGATAATCAAAGGCTGGCTCATAGATGCACTTCCACTAATATTGATGTGGCAACGCTCAGTCATAAGACATGTTTCTTCATTTCTGTGCCTCTCTAAAACTGCACATTCATCCAGTTCTGGTGTGCATTTAAAATTGCGAGAATGGAATGAAAGGTTTGATGGTTCTTTTCTGCCACAGTGCGACCTTTCAGTTGATAGTCGGGGTTTGTGTTGTCTGTTTCACTTCTCCTTTGTCCGTGTTTGCACTCGTTACTTTCCTCCACGCTGAATGTCTACCAACTGGCTAAACTTTCTCTCGGTGGTCAAAATTTCTGGATCCCTCCACTGCGGCATCTCATAATCATTTGTGGCTTTGGGATTTAAAACCCCAACAATTATTATATTATTAAACTTTCTCTCATTATCACATCAGGGGTTTGTATGCTTCCTATAAAGTTGTGTGCATACAAGTTTTCTTAATGACTGCTTATGAAAGCACATGAATCTCCATGTTTTAGTTTATTCTGTATAATCAACATCGGCTTATTTGATGTAAAGTTGTTTTTGTATTACTCGTTGCAAGGTTTCGCGGCAAGTATGGCTTCATGCTCATTGAGATGAAGCAGGGGAAGTTCCCTAAAGACAGTGTGGCACTCGCATGTTTCCTGTGGTGCAGGGTCCTGATGAAGGTGGCAAAGCATCGGTGGTGTACCACATAATGGGGCCGAATGTGTGCATGGGCGACCACAAGGTAAGCGGCGGCTGCCGCTGGAGGAGCAGCCGGCCTACTGCAGTGGCGATCGTCTTCTCTTGTGTTGCAGCCTGTGGTGCTGTGGTTCCGCATGGTCCCTGCTGCAGGTACGTGTCCTCCGGGCTGTGTTGCTAAAGGCGAGGCGCGCAAGGGTGCCAGCCCGCACCGGTCCTCGAGGTTGCTTAGGGGCTGCCCAGCTGGGTGCCGCCTCCTGTGACCACTTCCCACTTGTGCATGGCTCCCCCGTTCTGTTGTGCATGGCGTAAGTGGATGCCCCCCCTTTTTGTTTGCTGGCTGCTGCATGCTGAAGGGGACTGGGGGGGATTCTCCTTTGTTCACGAGGCTTTGCTCTTCTTTATTCGTGTGTTCAAACAGTGGTTTTGTTTGCCTGTTTTTAGTTTAGTGGCACTTTGTAGCTGCAGAAAGCCTGATTATGTTTTTCTTTTCTTTTGCAGCATTATGTTTGCTTTAAGCGTGGTAGTCGGAGTTTTTCGTCATGTCTAGGTGCATGAGGCCTCTAGTCAACAACCCAGTCAGAACAGGTTTGACATGCCCTTTTGTGTTGGTGAGTTTGTTTCTGCTCCCTTTGTTGTATTCTAAAATCCAGTTGAGGTCCTGTGATTTTCCTTGCCATAGCTAAGCTCATACTTCTATACAGTAGAACCCCGCTGTTATGTTCCTCACTGCTGCGTTTTCCCGGCTGTTACGTCGTTTTCCGCCGGTCCCGGCATAGCTCCCATAGGATACAATGTATTGGGAACCCCGCTGTTACGTCGTAACTGTCGGCCCGTTCCCGTATGATACGTCGCGAAGTGCGCTCGGAGCCGACCGAGTGACTACCAAAGAGAGCCGCCATGGTGCATTTTCACGCAGCTTGGCCTCGTTTGACCGTAATATTAGCCGCATGAGAGGCGCAAGCAACAGAATCTTTCAATTGATGCAAACAAAAGCATGGCCTTCGAGATTCAAATTGCGAAGATGGCGTCTATGACGTAACTGCTCGCGAAAGCAAGGCCTTCGAGATTGGCATTTACTATTGACAAAAGCATAGCCTTTGAGATTTGTATTGCACAAACATGGCGTGTATGACGTAATTGCTTGCAAAAGCAAGGCCTTCGAGATTGGCATTCACTTCTGCCATCGCGTTGGCGTAGACTCATCATCATCGTTATTTGTCGGAGAGCGGGAGGAGTTCGAGCTGGTTGGAGCTCGCATGGTCGTGCGTGCGGTTCGCGGTCGGACTCGCCGCGCCGGTCGTGATTGCGTGTGCTTAGTTCTTTCATGCCTACAGCTGTTGGTGTTAAAAAAATCACATACGTTGATTACATTTCTGTGGATGAGGCCGTCCTAAGCTCCGCGTTTCTATCCATCGACTAGATCGCAGCTGAGCGCGCCAATTTTCGTGCTGCTCGTAAGAATTGAAATAAAATTCTGTACCACTAAATATTTTGCCGTTTTTCCTGTTTTTCGGCTGTTACGTTTCCCGTCTCTTACGTTTATTTCCTACGGTCCCTTCAAAAACGTATCAGCGGGGTTCTACTGTAAATGATTCAGCTCAATGCCATTAGTATGTTATGGTAATGTAAGGTGTCTTGTCGGCTTTCTGCACAAACAGCCAGTGAGGTGATCTGCAGCATATGATTAGATATGCTTTGTCATGGAAAATGGGCTTTGGAACTGAAAGATGTTATCCTGCAATGGAGTTTTAAGTTGGCGTTGTGGAGTGTTGAAATACGTTGACCACTACACAGAGGTTTACTTAAAGAATTGCTTACGTGTTTATTAGCGCAGTTAATAGGCTTTAAAATGAACTACTGTATCACTTCAGCAAGATTTCAGCACAAGCATGGTAATTTTCTAATATTACCATTTTTCTTACAAGGAAGTGCTGTGTTTGGAAAGATGTGACAATACCTAAAAAAAAGGAAGATGCGTGTGTACTGAGACATGTCTGGTATGCCCGTGACTATGGTCAAGTGATCTTTTATGTACTATTGGTGATCTGCTTCTGGATCTCTGCAGCCAGGTTGTAGCTCTGCAGAGTTTTTATGGCTTTGATGGTGGGCAGCCAACTTTTTTGCCTTGTTCTTTTTGTATTTCACATACATTGCATCACATCTTTAGATATCTTGAGCTGCACTGCTTTTTTTCTTCTTACCTTTATGTATTATAATTTTATTTTACAGTGTTAGCTGTTAAGAGCTCCTCCATGCTCATTAGGGGCTTTTAGCTCGTACGTATACTTCTTTACGTTACCGGATACCGGAAGAAATCTGCGCATGTGTGGGCCTTCACGTAACATAGACTTTTACGGAACATAAACTATTCGCCGGATAGGCTTTACGTTTACGGTCCTATCTCGCAAATCCACCTTCGTTTGTGGCTACTCGTGATATACGCTTTGTGGAGACTCCAGCCACTGAGTCAAAATAAGTCGAAGTGCGAGCAGCAATTGCGATCACCTGGTTTCAGCCAGATTACTGAAACTAGAGCGACCTAGAGTACCGAAGCCGTAAACGTGAGAGGCTAAAAGCCCCCCGACAGGCTGGATAGGTGACGCCATCTAGTGGGGCCAAGATGAACCAGGCAAGCACAAAATTATTATTGCAGAAACATTACGCATTCTACTTCCAGTGCAAATGCCTTGCAGCTGCATAATTACGAATGAGTTGCCTTTTAAATAATTTTTTTCCTCAAGAATACTAGGCAAAAACAAGCGTGTCCATGACTGCGGCTGCATGAAGCGTCACAAGATGTCGACACCATTGTCCGGTAACCCGGTATTCCCACACCCCTTTGTGTATACCGGAATACTGCACGCACTAAAAACCTCTCTTATGATTTCGTCGCAGTGGTAATTCAGTATTATCTAAGTTAAATATAGTTTAAATGCAGTTGTCATCCCGATTTAGTGGTTTACGCAAACGTAAAGGTGTACGTTTACATACGTTTGTAAGCGTTTATGATGGGGAGCTAAAACTTTTTTAAAACATGCGTTCCGGTAACACAGTAAACGCAGTCTGGTATTCCGGTAACACGGTAACGTTAAAAAGTGTGCATACAAGCTAAAAATCCCTATTCATGTCCTCCATTCATGTTGTGTATATATATGCGATTTTCAATATTACTGCAGGCAGATGTGATCATATATTAATACAAAGCTTTACAGGAACTAAGTATACCTCACCAAGATGCTGCTGTGAGCATTAAAGAGTGTGTGGTAAAATCCTAGAGACTGCAATTAACAAAATTGCACAGAACTGCGGTAGCTGGGGTCTGCAGGTCATTTGAAAGAGTTGCTTGAGGTTAAGGAGGTGGGTCAAAGTGAAACTTTCCAGGAAGCATAAAGACTACAAAGAGATAGTACTGCTATTTTCTGCTAAAAGGCAACATTTAAAAAGTAGAAACGTTGATGACAACACCTATCTAACTTTTTTTTGTGTCTTCTTAGTATCTGATAACTTTTTCAGACAGGGAAATTTCTAGTGCGCAACGCTGTAAGGAAAAGGAGCTAACAAAACACAGTTTGCACTAAAACATCCTCTTGGTTTATTGGTCAGATGGCAGTAATCTAAGTACTACTTCAGAAATGTGACAGAGTGGGGACATAGCCACAGGATTAGTGAGAACGTAACAGCAGGGGAAAGCATAACAGGAACATATTGTCAAGGTTTTGCTGTATGCTATAGTGTCAAGAAACATCTTATATGTTTTTTACATGTGATAATATGTTAGATCTTTGTTTTGTTTGCTCTTAGATTTTTTACTACAGAATGAGCAAAAAATATTTTATTATCCATGTAGACCAGTTTCACTGGACAGTGGTTGAGTGGATGGGCTTTGCAGCAACTAGACGGGGCAAAACGTTTTAGATGTGGCCATTTGTGTGTTCTGTGCAGTGGCTGCATATATGCACCTATTTCCTTTTGGCAGAGCTGTATCAGAAGCCTGCCCTGGAGGAAGCAGCCACCCGCTACATCCAGGTCAAGGTTCCAGGCTCACCTGTGCGCATCTTCCGAGAAACCACCGTGTGAACTTGCCACTTGATAGCATAATGCCCTCACCTTTTGTTAGCGCATCTGTGACATAGCTGCAACGCAACACTGTTTGTGTAAGGACTCTGTGCAAGGTGCTGTCGAGCTGACTTCTTGTTGGAGCCATTTTAAGTTGAGATCTGACATTACATGTGCCAGTCCACGAATTCGTAACCTCAGCACTGTAGCATTGAAAGTGGTAGTAATGCCATGCATTTTATACCAAGTTTAGTGCCACGCTTTGATGTGGGGCAGTTGGTTCTTATTTTAATTTTTGACGTGCACCTTCAATTACGAAAACACACAGACATGTACACACACAAATTCATATAATACATAAATATGTATGTCTAATGCCACCTTGCATCTGCACATTTGCTTTTGTTCTGTTGTTCCACAAAAATTGCTAGCAAGTTAAGCTGGCACTTATTGCTTTCAGTTTAATTGTTAAGAACAGGCACAATAACAGTGGGGCAAACATACATGCACACTTTAATGGTTATGACAAGGAAAGTGATGTCTCACAGGGTGCGTAAATGCATGCCATTCTTCTGCAACATTTTTCAACATTGTGGAGACTACATCAGGTCCCCCCACCCTTTTTTTGTCTGCACAGGAGTATACAAAGTCATTCTACAATCTCGCGAAGTATCGTTTAATGTAGGAAGGCTACTATTCAAGCCTCTCCCTCAGGGCCCTTTGAGATTATGCGTGTATTATCACCAATTTTCACTTCACACTTATTTACTATTTATGATCCATTTGTTGTGCCAAAATTGTTTTGTGTGCATGTGACCTTGTGTTGTGCAACGTTTGTATGGTTGATCCACTTGCGCTACACCCCATTGAAGGTGATATTCTCGTTATTTAATGCGGTGACTCGCGTTGGGCGTCGCGACTGCCGGCCGCCGCGTCGCACAAAGTGTTACACAGTGCAGTGTTCCGTCCAGTGGTCTCGAGGGCCGCGCCGTGATGCTGTACGATCGTCACAAAGTCAAGTTATGTTTTTAGCGTTGTTGCATATGTGCACATTTTTCGGTAGTCTGTAAGCATCGGCTTCTTGATCGTCACCTGCCATCTTTGATCCGATCGCAATAAATGGTGCAAATCCTTTTTTTGTGTGTGTGAGCTGTTTTTCTTCAGCTAACCAGGTCGCGCGCTCTTGGCGGATTGCGCAACTCTGGTTTTAGGGCTCATAACACGCCTCGCATGTTTCCGCACGTTAAACCAAATACACGGCGATATAGAATCTCCATGGTGGACAGAGCGACGCAACCATTTGAGGTAAAAACTAAAACACATACCGTGCATGTTCGATAAACTAGCTAGCAAGACTAATGGATTTGAAAAATACGAAATGCTGCAATATGTTTGTAAACACGGGAGACCGGGCGCCACGTGAGGGACGGGGAAGAAGTAGAAAACGTGATGCAACAACGGCATCTGTGAGTGGTAGCACCGATTGAAAGCGCTGGCATTTTACTTTGCAAACGCTGTGTTTTAAAGTTATTTTACAAGGTCGAGTTGCACGCAGCGTTCGCTCCTCTTCACGTCAGCAAGACGGGAGCGATTTCCAATTTTCGCCATTCCCTGCCGTATCGATTCTCTCAGCTGCTCTCTCAGCTTTTCGCTCCCGCATCGGGTTTTGGTAAGGCATAAGTTTGGCTGGTGCTCGTGTTGCGACTTCGCTGGAGCTATTTGTTGAAAGTGTGCATCTCTTGTTGAAGGTTTGAGTAAAAGAGAGGGGCGTTGCACTAAAGCTTAAGTCAACAGTTTCAGTTTCAGTCCGATAGTAAGGAGTGCCATGTCGAACGGAGGCGATATTTTCAACAATGAAGTCGTCGCCCGTGATCATGAGGCTCCGCAGTTGATCGTGGAAGATGTGGAGTCTGTAGCGTCTGCAGACATGGACAGCGACATCAAAAACCCTTTCGACGACGGAAGGATCAAGAAGAAGGCCAAGCGGCCTTCCAAGCTGATTGCGGCCGGGGATGTGAGCCCGGTCTTGCCAGCTGCCACCAGGACGCACCCCCAGTACCGCAAAAACAGCCGAAGGCCTAGGAATGGCCACGGACGCGGACAGCCGAAGAAAGGCGAGCTGCATTGCTGTCGCATCCTGACAGCACATTTGAGTCCGACACGCACACTGAACGTACCGGCAATTGGTTGCAATTGCATCGGTTTTTATTGGATCTGCGTTCCTAAGGCATGTAAATATAAATATGGCGGCTATCCAGTGGACATTTTTTGTTTGTTTTTGTCGATGGTGCGTGTTAGCTTTCTGGTGCCTGCTTTCGCGTGTTAAATTAACGACTGCGTAATAATTTGCAGTCAGTGGAAGCCGCAAATATTGTTAAAACCCCAGAACGAAAGGTCTGTTCTTTTATCCTGTCGTTATTCAACTTCTGAGTAGTTAGCGGACAACGTGCATGTCTACCCGAACTGTCGTTTAGCTGGTGCGCTGGAGTAGGAATTCATAATTGCATTATTGTAACAGCCGCATTTAGGTCCATATCGTGGCTGAGACAGAAGTTTATTCTGGTCCGTGGACCTGTGATGGAGAAATTACATCTGTTTCGTATTGACAGGTATTCATTTTTTTCGCAGGTGGTGCTGGTGGAAAGGGAACTTGGGGCAAACCTGGGAGCGAAATTTCGCTCGAGGATGACGATATCTCGGCATCAGACGTCCGCGATCCAAACTACGACTCGGACAACCAGGTGACAGCCGGAAACACAATTTTCCGCTTCTTTCGAGCTCTGGCTCCTGCGTCACGTTTAAATCTGAACCGTGCCACTTCCATTCCGAAGGAACAGTAATGCACTTTCACTGGCCCGTTAGTGCGTTCCTGATCCTTCGTACTATAACAGAGCCGTGCCTTCTCGATGTAAATTCTTCGCGTTGAACCGTGAACCTGAGTTTACCCTTTGCAGGAAAACTGCGAATTTGAGTCCATTACGCCCGAGCTTACAGAAGATGAGTTTGAGACGACAGTCTACCCCTTGTTGCTGGAGTACTTTGAGCATGGAGACACCAACGAAGTTGTTGTAAGTAACAGACTACATGCCTCAAGCAGTCTCTAGCTGGGACCTAACATTTTTCAGTCACTTCCCACTACTAGAAAATAGTTGTGTATTCTGATTAGTACAGATAGAATCACACTTGTCTAGAGCAGTCGAGCGGCCGGCTGCGGACTGCAAAAGCGCCGCTTACCGGCAGTCGCTGGGTTCGAGATATGTTGGATGCAAGCGCCAAAGGCCTGCACGCGTCATGACTGCTCGCGGCCATTTCTGTTATCGGCCTGTAGATTTTTGCACGAACGAGGGTGGGTGGGATCTGCGCTTATTGGCTGCCTGCTTTGTCGCGTGCAGCCGCAACCGTAGCTGATAAAAGAGCAAAAAATGAAACACGATTCCCCTAGTAGATTCGTATGTTTTTGAAGCCGAAAGACTGGCAGCGTTTAAGCTATTCATTTTTGAAAAAGCACAGCAACTTGAGAAGACGCTAAACGCCATGTATACGTTGATCATCTCTGATCCCATTCGCACTTAGAAAGTGGTCTGCTGCTGATGCGGCAATCAGTAGGTCTTCCTCGGGAGACGTGGCCCTTTCAGGACGACCATGGGCTCTGTCTTCGATGCGACCTGTGTCACGGTACACCTTTAAGTCTCTGCTCACAGTTCCCATTGGGCGTCCTGTCACATCACAAATGGCTCTACGGGTCATTTTACACCCCATTATTGCGATCGCTCCCGCTCTTCCATCGTTAGCCGTGGAGCCATCGCAAAAAATTCGTTTTGCTTCGCGTCAGTTGTCGTTCGCCTCTATCACTTCATGTGCCAATTGGCGTTGACGTCATCATTCACCGAGACGCCGATGAATCATTGCCATCTTTTATCTTGAATCATGTGCAGTTCTCAGAGCCAGTGCATGCATTCCAGTGCACATCCTCGCTTATCACGGGCAGCGGTCGTTACGCCAGCGACAGCAAGCAAAAAACTTAAAAGGAGAAGAATAAGAAAGTAACATAACTGACTATCTCTTATGATCAAGTTTACAGGCTGACATCGCAGATAGGCCGAAGTGCACATGCCGCGTGCAGGCTTTTGGCGCTTGCATCCAACCTATCTAGAACCCAGCGACTGCCGGTACGTGGCACTGTTGCAGCCCGCAGCCGGCTGCTCGACTGCTCTAGACAAGTGTGATTCTATCTGTACAAACCATTGAGCTGCCTCTCCAAGGTTTTAATATTTTGGCTTTGTATTTTTAAATTACTGCTACCAAGCACGACGTTCATCTACCATCCATGGCTACTGCATATTGACATTATTGCATTTGAAACCGTCATTGTCATGATTGTGCCATGAGCCACTTAGTCTGCAGTTTCAACAGGTGCTAGGGCAGAATCCTAGAGCACTCGTGTTAGGTGCGTGTTAACCCCCAAATTGTTAAAATAAACCTAAAGTTTGCTACTATAAAATTGCCACTGCAGATTCGGGAATGTAACCACAAATTTTTTAGGTACTTGCAATTTTGCTTGGTAGCCTGTTTTTTACATAAGAGAAGAAACTTAGGTTACTGTTTTCTTTTTTTGGTCAATCACAAGTATATGACCCTTAACCAATACAACCATGGCACACCGATGTGTCACAGATAACCCTACACGTACAACTTTATGGTACCAGTATCTTTGATCACGAGGTACTGCAGGCCCATCTCAGTGCAGGTATGAGGAGGAAAAGTACAAAAACAAGAAAGAAAATGTTGAAAAAGCATTCAGTAAACAAATAACATATCAATCCCAAACAAGTGAATATGGATAATTTGTTATAAAGTATCTCTACTGCTTAGCAATGACTGAAACCGTTGTGAATGCCCACCATCAGTTGGCATCCTTCTTCTTTAATGAATATTGTAATACAAGTTTACTTTTATACATGACCTGAATACTGCAGTCTCTTTTTAGTGTTCTTTTCATGCACTGTGCTGCAAGTCCCTCGTCAGTCCTTGAACCTGGGACATTCACCTGGATATGTATGTTTCATGTGTATATGCATACATTTTTAAATTAAAGCTTGGTTTACAGAGTGAGGGATGTAGGGCTAGGCAGCGTGATGTGTTCATTCACTTGCAGTGTAAACGAGAGCATTTATATAACATTGCATGGGTTAATTGCCATTCCCATTGCTGCACTTCCTGTTCAGCATAAAGGAAAGGGCACTGCAGTTAAAGCATTTTGATGTATGCACTGATGCTGTATGATTTTCTCATCAGTAATGTGATAAAAAGAAGTAATGCATAATTTCGTGTTTCAGTGCTGCTTTAAATTGAAAGCTCTACCGTGGTGATTTTTTGACCACGTCATGGTAATGACGATTCTGTATTCCTGCAATCATTCTTTCACGCATCTGATAGTAGAAGTGCTCAACAAATTTGAAAATAATTTTAAATGAACAACAAAGTGCAAAAGCAAAACGCAACTGTGCAGCACTCCTTTATGTGACTTATTTTAATGTACAAGCTGGGAAGGCATTCTGGTCAGTGCAGTGAAGGCAAAGAGCTGGCATATGCAGGGATGCAACAGCTGCGCCAATTGCGCCAATTTGATACAATTCCTTATTTTTGCGCCAAGCTGCGCCAAAACCGTGAAATTGGTTAAAAGTGCGCCACGCTGCGCCATTTCTCAGCTTTTCGCTGCATCATTTCTCAGCATTTCTCAAATTTTCTCAGCTGCGCAAATTGGAGGCCACGTTGGTCATCTGCAGTGTGGGCATCGTCGTCCAATACAGACGCGCAGGCCCTAACCCTAACCCCTCGCGAAAGGAAAAAAAAGTCAGTTTCACCGCAAGGACGAAGTAATGAATGCCATAGCAACAAATTGTAATGTTATACGAAGTGAGGCTGGCAGCAAACTCTTTTGTATCCGATCTTGCGTAACTCCAAGAAACGTTGGTGTAAGAGAATACGGCCGCTCCAGGGAAAGATGCTCTTTCTGCACAGTGTCTTCGCATTGAGAGCGCAGCACGTAGCAGCATATACGAGCCGCCCGCTGATGGCTGCCGAGATAGCGTGCGCGCCAGCGAACGTGACCGCGGCCTTAGAATCAAAGTTCAAAGTTGCTACTCAAGCAACAGCCCCCCCCCCCCCCCCCGCCCCCCTGTTGCGTCTTTTCTTGCTCGTTCAAGATGGGCGGGGCGTTTCCTCTATGCTTTGATGGCAGGCTTCCCGAGCGGAGTGGTGTTATCGCATGCGCCTTCCGAGCGACGGAGATGGGCTGGCTCATTTGATATCTGCTTCAGCCGCATTCGTCGCCCCCATTCGCGCGCTTTTACCCGCGGTAGAACATACTATGCACTGGGATATGTTATCAATTTGGACTTTATACGGGAGATGACGGCAAAACTCGTCGAGAGTGTCCATATAGTTGCTATCGCAATAGAAAAGGACAGTAGTTCTCAAATTTCCTCATGCTTGTTTTCTTGCGTGCAGAACTCTTTTTAAGCCACTTTTGCTGCAGTACACTAATGTCCTGCAAAAAAGCATACTGAGATTTAGAAGGGGCTAGTAGTACCAGTTGTCAGGGACACAGCACATTTTGTTTCTTAATTACTCATTCGTGCACGCGCCGTGTAATTACGAGTACTAGTATGATCGCTGACGTCTAAAAAATTATTGGCAATCATTTGGAGCTGCTGTGTATGGCATTTCTGTGGCCTCGAGAAAGAATAGACAAAAGCGTATGCCAGTTTTCTTTTTTCGCTACCCCCACTTGCTCCTGCTTTACGAATCTCCCAAATTTCCAGGTTGCCAGGTTCGCAGCTCCACATTAGCATTTCCAGTGCCTGTCAAATTATTTGACAGGTCCTGCAAATGCTAATGTGGACTTAGTCATAGTTCGCACTATGGGGTGGCTCAACACACTGCTTTTATTGACATAGCAGTGTTCACGTGCACTGTGCACGAGTTAGCTGATGTTGAATGGTTTGTATGTATTTTTGTTTTCTTTTCTAAAAGTAAGCCTTCTTTGTTATACTGCTCCAAATTTTGAATTTCGTGCTAAAGAATTCAGTTTTTTTTTTTCGTAACCTGCTCCAAATTTGGATTTTTGTGCTCCAAAAGCAATATTTTGCTGCTCCAAAAATTGCTCCAAATCCTATTTCGGCTGTTGCATCCCTGCATATGCTGACGATTTGTCGCAGCTTCATATCGTAGAACCATATGCCTTTGGAGCTGTAGAACAGTGACAACTGCTATGTCGATGAATTCAACAGCCGTTGAGTTAGAGATGCTGCCAGTTTGTGGCCATCCCGTGTCATAGAACCATGCCTAAGGAACTGCCAAGCAGTCACAGCTGTGATGTCGAGGAATTCGATAGCCATTAATCATCGTTGGCATTCGACCCACCGCTAACCAAGCCAGTCACTGAGAATGCGGGTAATCCAGTGCAGCACATCCCGCTGCAAAGTAGAGACCGAAGGTAGCCCTAACTGTTGATTTTATTTTCCTGTAAGCGCACTGATCACATTCCAAAGCAACAACCAGTGCATTTGTTTACATTGGCAGAAACATTACAAATCAAGTTTATTGAAGTACATTTAGAAAACACTATATAGAATAAAAAGATATACGTAAGGAGGTCCACGTGCTAGGCTCTACGTTGACCTCCTGTCCAAGGTGGCCAATAAAAGTAAGTTGATTAGCAACAACAGCAATATTACAGGAAAATTTGCGTTATAATAGAGCAAACAAATAAAGGTAAACAAGAACTATATGAGAAGCAACATGAAAAAAAAATCAATATAGACCTAGTGATTTAGTAAGAAAACAATTGCTTTTTAAATAAACCACTTGAAGAACACTGTTTGGTATGGTACTGTAATGAGTTCCAAATACATAAAGCAGAAAAATAAGCTATGTGTTGTCCATTATTAGCTCGAATAACAAGTAGTAAACTATTTCCATTTGATGCATACCTTCTGGGGTTAGTGTTAGAAAGATCATCAGGACAAAATACACTTGATGGTATAAGACAGATCAACGACATAAATATGGTAATGGCTAGATGATATGGAGTATATCGAAGTTGTAAAGTAAAGAGGATGCACTACTGCATTACGAACAGAGTTATTTTTCAAACGGCTAAGTTTGTATATGCCGAATCCAAGATAGCAGAGTTAAGTAGGTATTGCCCCATGTGGCGATACAATAATTATGACTGTGAAAGAACCTCATAGTATACTGTAATGAAAGCCGCAGTGTTAAAATAGTTTCGTGCTCTGATTAAAATTCTAATTCCATATGCTAGTTTTTTTTTTTTTTTTTTTGTGAGTGAACGACATGGTTAGGATATTTTAGGTTCACATCAAGAATAACACATAAGAATGAGCATTCATTGACAGGAGTAATAAGCATATCATTAAGTTTGACAGTGCCTTGGTATGGAAGAACTTTCGGACTTGAGTGAAACATGATGAACATTGAAGGATTAATACTAGGTTTGTGCGAATAGTAAATTTTAGGTCTGAAGCGAATTCAAAGCAAATACTGATTTGGTCGAATAATTTCAAAGCGAATTCGAATAGTTTATATCAGATATGATAAAGAAAAATGACCATATTTGTTATGACCCAACTAACCAGCGCAATATTTTTAAAGTTGAAACAAGGCATATGCATAAGTCATTCTTTTTGGTTCAAAGGGAAGTGGAAGCAACTTTTGAGTAGTAGCAGGATTTGACTTTTGGTAGAATGCAAGCGATAACCTGTAAAATATGTTGTTTTAAGTATTACTATACTTAGAGAATATAAGCCAGTATAACAAGCTTTTAAACTTGAAAAATGATGAATTAATGTGAGAATAATAGTATATTCATTTAACCTAGAAGTGGGTCTTCGCGGCAGTGCGAATTTCCCCTGGAAAGGTGTATTCACGGTATAGCACAACTCTACTGCAGTGAAACCACTTTTGCAGGGGGGTTACATGCGGTTTGTGTGTGTCTAGTCGTTCATTTCGAATACTACGAAATTTTCTAAAATTTACATTCGTTTCGAAGCAAATTCGAATACTGTAATATTCGTTCGAATATTCAAAGTGCTCGAATATTCGCACAAGCCTAATCAGTACTAAGGGTTACTACGGCACCAGGTTAAAATGTTATTTGGATCTCTGTTTAATTTTCGGTTCAAAGAGTGGATGGATTTGTCAGAAGCAAGTATGGAGAAAAGGTTCAGACTTGGTAACTATCTGGAAAGACTTCATGTTATTGGAGCCGCGCCTCAGTGACATCAAATAATGCCAGAAGATAGCAAAACAAGTAGATTTTGCACTTGTTAGCCTCGTGGCAACTAAGTTCTGCAGGTGTGAGAAAAAAAAATTGCCAGAAAATGCCCATTATTTAGCCTTCAAGACCCAAGCTGCTTTTGTCCCTGAAATGGGCTTGCACAGACAGTTATGTTCATTATTTTAATTAACAAAGTTAATTAATAACATTATAGAAAGCATAGAAATAATGATCTATTTTACCATCACTCAAAGTCTGAACATTTTGTAATTGTGTAAGGTGTAACTTCCCACCTTGTCCTTGTTAAAAATTAAAGGGCTGAAGCAAAGGCATTCACTGTAATAATTACCACTGCATTCTAAGAATATGTAGGTAAATTTTTTGGTGTGTTAAGGCCATATGTTTCATTTTATAGAATCGTACCTCTTTGTACTACCGTAAAATCCCAAGCAAGCTGCCCTTCCCACAGTGAAAGATAATCGGGCAAGATTCGGAGGGGGGGCCGCTTGCTTGGTCGCGGACCAATATTGAAGATGGCGGCGGAAGAGCCGCTAGAAAGTGCTTCTAATGAAGCGCTTTATTGAATATGCGTGCATTTACTGTTTTTACTGAAACAGAGGGAATAATCGTGTGAAATTTAATATGTTATGACAAGGGGGAAAAGACATTCTTCAAATGTTTCGACAATTTGTGTCAAGTCAGCATGTAACCCTGAGGCGCCACACTGTAAAAGTACTAAGAAATCGTGCACATATCTAAAGACTCTCAGAACTTGGGTTCCTGGGAACTGCTGCTGCAGGACTCTGCAGTGGAAAAGAGCTTTAAAAAAAAATGACTGGAGGTGAAGGAGGGGGGTGCTTGCTTGGTCATTGGTGCATATTTCAAATTTTCCGAAAAGGGGAAGGGGGCGCTTGCTCGGGATTTTACGGTTGTGTTATTATACTCAAGAGAAACTTTATTCTGAAAATCCCCCTTTCTTGCTCCTGAAATGTGTTTTGTATTGCTTAGTAAATTCACTTAAGGTATGTCACTATTTCAAAAACATTGTTTTAAAAAAAATTTTTTTAACACGAAAGTGTTTTATGCTGGGGTCCACCACGGCTCCACTGACGTATTTCCGTCACGAATATAATGTTGTAAAATATACACTAACAGATGGCAGAGAAAAAAACTACAAGAAAAAGTTTAATTGCCAGAAGTCGAACCTATAACCCCTGGCTCTGCAGCGTGCGGCGCGAAACCACTCGGCCACAGAGCGTATGTTCTTCAGCTTACTAACGGCGAGCTATTTATATACATCATTTACCATTGGTAGTACTCAGAGCTCGGTGGCTTCAGCGTGTTCTTGTTATCACTCGCGAGATGGCGCGCAGGGCGCGCTTCAAAGTCGTTGCCCCGTGCGTTGCGATGCGAGCGCACTTCTACAGGGAGTCTCTCTTGCGCGCCCACACTTATTTCGTGATGGGGGTGGTTTGTGTGCCTTGTGCTTTCACCGCAAGCTTCCGTTGACGTTACAGAGAGCACGGAGGTCACTTCGCTCTCTGCAGCGGCTGTATTTCCGAAAGGAGCGCGCTGCTCACACACAAAGAAGTAACAGTTGTGACATTTGTTAGTTTGCGGTCGTCCTGTGTACTGTGTTCTTTTTGTGCGTCCTTTCCGCTTTAAAGCCCGCTGCAAGTTTCGAGCTGCTTGCCGTTCCTCGCGTGACATTACAATTTGTTGCTATAGCATTCATTCCTTCGCTGTTGTGGCGAAGCAATGCACAATAAACGTTTGGTTCACTTTTGTGTTATATCGATTCCCTATGAAAGGGGGAGTCATCCATTTCTTTTTTTCCTACATTTCTGAGGTTTTTGTTTGTTCAAGATTGTTTAGCAAAAGCAATCATGCGTTTATTTTAACCCATTCTAAAATTTCAAGCATCTGTCTAGTTCCTCCTGTACGCATCTGAAGCCCGAAATTGAAAGCTTTTGATTCATTATTCTTTGTTGACTCATAAAAAATGTTGCCACATGTGATTGTTATGTGATTGCAGTTTGTTTTAGTATTTTATAAAATCTTAGAAAAGTATTTTATATAACTCCTGGTGTTCTTGAAATCAATAAAAAATTCTAGTAGAGGGTTATGGGGTGCGCCAGCAATCTATTCAGAATTGGAATAAAATTTTATTACCGTAAAATCAAGTTGTTACATCTCAGTATACTGAAGGAGTTCCCGGAGTCGGAGACTGAATTGGGACCTTCTGTACTTGGTAAACATTAAAGAAAATTTTACAAGTTGTGGCTGAATTGTCTAGGCGTCATGCTGCGGAAAAAAGGGGTCGGTGGTTCGATTTCGCGGGTCGTGCTTTTCGGAGAAATTTTTTTGTGGGTTTTATACAGTGCACACGAGTTGAAACACAACATCAGAACTTTCAGTATAACAACTGTTACACACAATTGCTCGAGCTAACTCTGTCATGGCGCTACAAATCTGGCTGCAAAATGTAATGTGGGCTTTGATGTAAGTGTTAGTTGAATATGAGTAGAAAACGACAGTGCTAAACAACAGGACAAAGAAAGGACGCAGACTAGGGTGCTGTGGTCTGTGTCCAGGGCCGTGGTCTGGGTTCTTTCTTCATCCTGTCATTTAGCACTGTTTTTTCAGCTCGTAGTCATGAGCCAACCCACTCTAATGTGTACCCGACATCAGTACGAGTCGAAATTATGCCAGTATGACACAAACAGAAGATTGTCGCATTTCAGTCCCTGAGGACTGCACATAGCTATACATGTACGGAACATGACAGCGACAGCAAAAATGCGCCTGGAGTGTCCCTATATCTGTTATCACAAGGAAACAGGCGAGGAAAAAATTACATGCTTCCGTGCACACAAAAGAAAAATGTGCGGTTTCTTAGGAGGGATCTTAGGAGCTATAAGCTTGATGAATTTTGTGACATATTGAATGTTCTTTATCACCTGAACGTTTGCTTAAAATCTTCGAATGCATTATTTTCATAGCTTCCTTCTTTGCATACTACAGTTATACAGTGATAACTGCCTGTCATAAGTTGGCAAACTCACTCATGAGTCGACTCACTCAGATTCAGATTGGGCCGTGAGTCTGAGTCTGAGTGAGTCCGGGTGAGTAATATTTTGGCGAGTTTGAGTCCGAGTTGAGTCCACCTGAGAAAAATTTTAGTGAGTCTGAGTCTAAGTGAGTCCGATTGAGGAAAATATTGGTGAGTCTTAGTCCGATTGAGCCAAGCACAAAATATATTTCTTGAGTGAGTCCGAGTGAGCTCCACCTTTTATTGCCAACCTATGGTCCTATCTATTCAAGTTCAGCATTACTATCAGCCTTATATCGGTTTATGTTAATACTCAATCAAGTCTATCCACACATATCTCAACGCACTAGCATTCATGCGCCACCTCAATATTGATCAGAGGCGTGCATTAGGGGAGGCGGTGCCATGACCTCCCCCACACTCTTTCATGGGAAGTTCTTGGTAAAAATATCTTGTGTGAATCGCGTATTTCATACAAGTCCTTACTCGATAGAAACCGCTGATAACTCGTATTTGAAGGTACAAGATCAAAAGGCGTATCACAGAGCACTGCTTATTTGAGATATTGGCGTTAAAGAGCATTGACACTATGATCGAAGAGCTAATATTACGCTAATGGACTCATGAGTCGACTCACTCAGGCTCACTGAGACTCGGGTCAAGCCATGAGTCTGAGTCTGAGTGATTGCGGCTGAGTAATATGTCGGTGATTTTGAGTCTGAGCGAATCCGGTTGAGAAAAAGTTTAGAGAGTCTTGAGTCCGAGTGAGTCCGGTTGAGAAAAATTTTGGTGAGTCTTGAGTCCGAGTGAGCTCCAATTTTTTTGCCAACCTATGCTGCCTGTGCAATAAGTATTTATTCTTGAAACATGGCTTGTTTGTTTATTCATTTGCCTGTGCAGTGAAGCTGGATAACTGAAAACAGTTGGTAAATCTTTATACTGTGGGCAATCGCTCGAGAACTAAGTGTGCTGAAGGGAGTATTTCTCAATATTTTTATGATAACTCATTTTAGCTTATAGATACTGCAATTATTCGGGCTCAGTGCTCAGTTTATTGTTGTGGTCTTTATGTACCTACCGTGCAACTTTTGATTTATTTGTGCCATCCGTTTCTTAGTTGTCACACCCATAACACCCATATTTCGCAAAGTTTTATTGAATATAAAAATATTTTTGTCTAAAAAATTTGCTTGTCCTAAGTATTCTAAATAACCAAGCTTTAAAAGACAAAAATGGTACTGTAACTTTCTTACTAAAACTCTGAAGCTTTTTGGGAAGGTGGTGACATACCTTAACACATTATGTAATGACTAATAAATGCAAAGATTCTCTTTTAAGTATAATTTTATCTGCCTTCTATTAATTGCATGCATAGTTTGCTACCTTTGCATGGGCAATCGGTTACAGCTCTAAACCATGGCTTCTTTGTTCCAAACAAACTTTTCATGCTCCTAAAGCTTAAATTTCTGCTCCAAAAAAACCCATTACAGTCACTGCCATGGTGACACTCCGAATAAGCACTTTCTTTTTTTAATTTGTGTAATATTTCTTCATACTATTATGTAAGCTCACTGCACTCAGTTGAGCTTAGTTAAAATGAAACTATAGCGATGAGATAAGTAGGAGAGATAGTGTCATTCCCAACTGTGATACGATCAGAAAGGCTGTTATGAAAAGAAATGAAACTTGGTATGTTCATGGTTGCTATGGCAAAGGCTGTGTGAAGTATCATACCAGGGTTCAATCAAGCAGAAATACTCTATACTGACCTAGAGCAAAGGAGTGGCAAAAGATAATTCGTGGGAAATGTTTATTTCATAATTCTGCATTTTTGATGGCTTGCCATATTCAAGTAAGAAAAAATTATATTTTTGTTTTTCTGTATATGTGTGTTGCTACGTGCGTAATATTTTTAGTTTTTTGCGCATGTATGCTTGATGATTTCTTTTGTTTTTTTAATTGCTGTTTCAGTTGTCTTTGGAGGAATTCAACCTGCGCCAAATTCGGCCCAACCTTGTGTGCCTGGCCATATCTCTGGCCATGGAGCGTAAACCGTCGCACAGGGAGATGACATCTGTGCTGCTGTCAGACATGTACGGTCGTACTTTGTCCGAGCCAGACTTTGAGAAGGGCTTTCAGTTATTGCTCAAGAGCTTGCCGGACCTAGTGCTTGACACACCAGACGCCACAACGGTATGTTGCATAATGTATGCTTATTGCACTGATACCGCTTAAAAATTCTTGGAGAGGGTTTGGCATTAACTGATGCTTGCTCACTTCTAGTTCTTGATTCGCCATTTTCCTTTTCTTTTGAAATTGTGTAGTGCCTTGCACATTACTGCTATTACAGACTTTTGCTGAGAGTGCTGGTACACAGTTTGGACTACGAAAGATATGTGCACAGTTGTACCATTGTGACTTTCTTTTGCCTATTTTGTTCGGTTTTGTCATTTATGTGGACATTTTACAACAGTCAGTGTTGGTGAAGCACTGTTCCTAGTACACTTAAACCCTTTGTATATTTCTCATGACTGTTGCATATTTCACGCAGGTGCTGGGCAACTTTTTGGCACGTGCTGTGGCAGATGACTGTGTGCCACCGAAATATGTGCAACTCAACCTTGAAGAAACTGATTGTCCACTGTCAAAGTATGTAATGTTTTGGTAATGGTGTATGTGAAGATTTCTGGTAAGCTTTTCTGCTTATTAAATGTGGATCCTCCCCTCTCCCTGCCCTTTCTTTCTTGCTGTTGAACAGGCAGACCCTGCAACATGCCAGCACATTGTTGAGCATGAAACATGGACTGGTTCGTTTGGATAATGTGTGGGGCATGGGAGGAGGCATGCGTCCTGTCAAATACCTTGTAAAGAAGGTGTGTAGACATTGCTTGTCTCTTTTGACGATATGACAGTCATATATGGTAATGCAATTGTTACACCAGATGTAATATAATGGGAAAGGGTACATTATATCTGAAGTCTGTTCTACACATAATTAGGGTTGTACTGTATTTACTCGCACAATTATTGCACTTTCATAAAAAAAATTGACCCAGACTGGGGTGCAATCATGATCCTAGGTAATATTTTTGGGGGAAGAGTTTAGGATCAACTGAAAACTCAAACAAGTTGCCGGCCCGAATTCTTGTTAGGGCTGCCATCACCATAATAAAGGATCATGTTGAAAAAGGCCTCACTTTGTAATAAATGTTCTCACTCACTACGGTCTCCACGGAAAGCCTGGCACCTACTTGGGGTATCATGAAAATTGCTAAAAATGTTTTGGAAACAGCCCCACTTGCCATCTCCAATGCCTAATCTGTGTTGTCCCAAAATGATGTGGAAAAAATACATTAGTCAGCCATACAACAAGAAAGGAGCTCAAAATCGCGTAAAAACAATGAAGCTCATGGAGACATGTACTGTCCTTCCTGTTGCCGAGTGCTGTATGTAACGAAATTCCATTTCATTACATGCCACAGTCTGGGTGCCACAATCTGGGTATGAATTGAGAGCTGCTATTCCCACCCTTATCTCATACGATAATCGCATAGGAAAATGGAAAAAAGAAAACAATACAGGCTGATATGGCAAAATTCGCGGTGTATGTGTACCTCCGATTTGCTCCTGCTATCGAAGCTTGTGCACCAATGCTACTGACGGAATACTCGCCTGTAGGCCTGCTCTGAAAAACTTTGCTGATCCATGGTTTCTTTGTTGAATAACTTCGTGTTCGTGAAGAGCGGAAGGTCGATGCTAATGCAATATGAAATGCAATCTTTATCTAATCATATTATGATAGCAGGCGCCTATTAGCCGATTATCGCACTGCACCAAGAACGTTGAGTGCATCATGGAAACCCATACTGCATCAGTAATTTAGCAGCTGTAAAGCAAAACTCTTGGTGCACTAGGTGCGTCGACGCAAACATTTTGCGAATGCCATTTTGTTAAGACAGTGGAGTCGTTGCACTGCCACTCGTTCCCGCAGCTCTCAGCATGGCTGGGGGTTCTTTCTGACTACCGTAAAATGCTGAGCAAGCGCCCCCCCTAGGGTGAAGGATAATCCAACCAGATTTGGAGGGGGGCGCTTGCTCGGTCCCGGACCGAAATTCAAGATGGCGGCGGGAGAGCCGCTTAAAATAAAAGATGCCCATCCATATTTCTAATGAAATGTTTTATTTATTTACTGTTTTTATTCCTCCTCGTCACTGTCAAACCATTGAAGCAGCAACCGGGAACGGGTTGACCCGGTATGGAGTGGGCATAGCGAACAGGTATGGAGTGGGCATAGCGAACACACTCACGGCGAACCCGTCCATCTGGTGTACAGCAGGCACCTCAGCTGTGACAGCGTGAGCTTAGCAGGCCATGTGCTGCACACTACTAGGAACGATCAGTTGGGTTCGTGGCAGGTACTGAATGTGTTCGCTAGAGCCAGTCCAAGCACTGAAATGCCTAAGTATACTACCAGGCGCTCAGAGCTACTTCGGATGTGGCTGTGGCGGTTTGACCTATTGAGCGAAGTAAAACTGCATGAATTCAGTTTTTTGGACTGCCCAATCTGTAGGATGATTTCGCGGACACTAGGGAGTCTGAAAAATCAGGACGTTGGCTGTATGCTCTGTTTCAAGATACGATGTGGGAAATGATGTGAAAAATGGTGTGTGAAAGTGCGTGGCAACTGCACTGTCTCCAAGCTTGAGCACACACTGATTGGTGCCAAAACGGCACAAAACAAGGTCAAAGCATGGGATATGGTGGCCACTTTGCAAAACGGCAAATGTGAAATGGTGTTATAAAGTGTTATGAAATGGTGGAACTTTCAACTTTGATGTCGTGGAGAGCGAGCTCGGTTAAACTTTTGTGCATGTCAACTATTTACCACTGGCATGAGCATAAGTTTAAATTTATTGCCTCGGTCTTTGCTTCTGACAGCAGTGAAACTTCATTATATTGAAATCATGGATTAGTGCATTTTGTTATATAGAAATTAAAACTACGTGGTGGTAAATGGATATGAATTTATAATAAGATACTTTGTTATGTGGAGAATTGCATTATACTTTTGAATTTTGTGATATCAAGGGTTTACTGTATATTATACTTCCCCTAAATAAAGTATGTGTATTTTTTGTCGCAGACAGTGAGCTTGGCGTTGCTATCCCATACAAACAAAAGAATTGCACTGTTGCATATTAGGAATGGTACAAAGTATGTGTATGTATTTGATTTCTGTTCCTGTGCCAGGCTTCAGCACACTGAGTTGCTGAAGTGCCATCAAAATATACAGGAAAGCCATCAGAGCTCTAACACTGTTTTTTTTTTTTTTTTGACAATTGCATTGGTTGTTTCTTTCACCATATTACTGTGTATGTTAACAACGAATGTCAGATACAGTAGACTCTTGATAATTCAAACTTTCACATTTTTGGTCGGCCCAGTATGTTTTCAATGTATTTTAAAGCCTCGTAATTCAAAGTGCTCCATTGCATTAATTAGGCTAATTCATACCCTTTGCTTGCCTGTGCCGAAAATATGTGCACTAACAATCGCATGTTAATTAAGGAAGCAAGAAGACTCTAAATGAGTCCTGGTTCACTTTTGCCGCAGTACAGTGGTGTTGTGCAGAAAAGCATACTGAGATTGGGAAGGGGCTGCCAGCTGTCGCACTGTATCATGAGTACCAGTATGATCGCTGACATCTGAAAACTTTACTGGCAATGATTCAGAGCTATGTATTATGTTGCTGCAACCCTGAGAAACAAATAAAAATGCATATCAGTTTTCTTTTGCCGCGTCCCCGACCGCCACCCTCTGCTTTATGATCTCCCGAATTTTGAGGTCCCCATTTGGCATGCATTACAATACAAGTTGATATGTGCCCTGAGTCATATTTATGAGAACTTCTGATAATTTAAACAAAATGCTTGCGTCCCTCTTGAGTTTGAATTATCAAGAGCCTGCTGTATAGTGGAGGTATTTTTATGTCAAATTTGACTGCTAAAATGTGCTTTGCATTTAGTACCTTGTTTGATATTTTGACCAGGAAATTTCGGGTGCATTTGCTGTGGGTTCTATTCCCGATTAAGATAGCTATGTTCCACAGGGAGTGGGATGCAACAACAAGTGTATGATGCTTTGGGTGCACACTAAGGAATCCCCAGGTTGTCAAAATTAGTTTGAAGTCCTATACTATGGCATCCTTCGTAATCCTTCACTGTGTAATAGCTTGAAGACATTAAACCCAAGAGTTTAAGCTCGGTACTCCTGTATGGGGCCTTCTTTGAACTTACAAAATAATCATCCAATTACATTTGGTTTTTTTTTTTTTTCAGATTCAAATGTTGCTCAAGGAATATTTGTGCTCTGGGGATGTTAATGAAGCCATTCGTTGCTTGCAAGATTTGGAAGTTCCACACTTCCACCATGAGTTGGTCTACGAGGTGAGCTAGACAAGGGTTTATTGAAAGAAACGGCACAAAACAATCCACAAAGACAGAGGTGGAAAGTTCTTGTACACTCGTCATGGTTTCAATGCTTTGTTGTTTTGCGCTGTTCCATTCCACTTTGAATATATACTAAATAGTGCTGCTGTTAATCATTTGCTACCTCCTCATGCTGGGCTTATGGCAGTTCGCAGATAAGATATAGATGTGTTTACACGGCATAGACCGCTTATAACGTAAGTCGCCGGACACTTGAATATCTGCACGATAACCAAAACATTTTTCAAAGGCTGCACATGTAACTGCCGTAGCAGAAGGTCGCCGACTAACTTTTGGGGCCTCCTCGTTTATGCGGACTTCACGGCGGTACCGCATTGCGCAGAAACTATAAGCTTTCGATCTTCCGGTCATATGCGCTATGTTGAAAACAGTGGCTACCACGAACCATTACTTCAGTGTTGCACGTTCACGCCCTTGTTTTCATTGAAGATTTAAGTCGCCCCTTCCAAATGCAACTGCAAAACGTTTCGTTCACTCTACATTGAACTGCTACTCTGATAGTCCACGGTTACTACTGACGAGGCAGCTAGCGCTCGTTAGGCCTAGCGTGTGGGTTGCAACTTGGCATTCCGTCGCGGGAAGTTTGCCAAGGACAACACGGAGGTGGGTGTAGAAGAGATCACACCCGTGAGCTAAACCGCTCTTGAAATGAAGGTTCGCGGTTGGGAGAACAGCTGCGACGACTATCCTGCAAAGGTCTGCCAAGCTTGTAAGTCCACCTGCTGCTTACAAAGGCTCGATCGTTATTTGCGGGGTAATTGACGTGGCATGCACGGTATCTGCACTCTATGACGACCAAACTATTCTCCCGGCAGAATACTGAAGAGAGCCAAACAGCAGTAACGTGCCAGAGCAAAAGGGGCAAAGGCTTCTCAGTCACCTAGCAACCGCTCCCCCCCCCCCCCCCTGTTGCCATTCGTGTTCACTCCGCATTACCCTCCTCATTCGTAACGCTGACGTTGCTGCTCTCTCTCCGGCCGGCGCATTTCTGCTCAAAAGTGCGCTCGCTCCCTTGCTTCTCTGATAAAAAAAGTCTTCCGGCCGGCGCATTATAACCTGTCTTTCATCTTTGGGGACTGCACAACAAGCAATATGTGTATACAGTCGACGACCGATAATTCGGACTCCACGGGGAACGTAAATAAGTCCTGATTATCAAATGCTCGAAAAAATAAATGCGTCAGAAAATAAATACTTTTATTGACACTTTAGTGTCCCGGTGGCTGAAAAAAGTTGTCAATACGTTGCTGCATGCACTTCCGCTTACATGCAGCCAAGTCCGCCTGTATCTCCGCCAGTGTGATGTGTGGTGTGATTTTGTACGCGTTCTTAAAACGGACGGAGGCGGTCCGTTACATCTAGCTGCACGCGATAGGTCAATGCAGGGCCGTGACTTCTGTCGCAGTTCACATTGGCCATTTGCGTGCGGCTGGATGTAACGCCACACCTCCGTGCTTATTTGGAATGCATACAAGATCGCGCCAGTGATCGCTGTACGATGAGGAAAGAACAGCGAGGGCTCGAGACGAGGCCCGTCACCGTATTACACTATGGTGACGGGCCCCCTCACTATTCCGATTACATTACACTGACGGGCCCCCTCACTCTTACGATAGTACTGCGCTGACGGGCCCCTTCACCATAGTCGTTGCCTTAGCAATACGCTTTACCGCAGACCAACGCCTCCTCTAGAAAAATGCCTGCGGCGTCGCTGGCTGTCCCATTGTAGCCGTCCTGCCTTGAATTGTGGTCGCTTGTAGAGAGATGGTGCCACGCACTGCCCTATTGTTTTCAATGGGGCTGGCGTGGTGTGACGTCAAGCGGCCACCGCAAGAATCGCCAGCTACTGCCCTCATTGGAAATGGTGAAGGAAGGAAAGGGTAGGGGGGGAGGTTTTTGGCTCACGCGGCAGGCATCTTTCTAGAGGAGGCGTTGCACAGAATGGCGGCGATAGCAGCAATAGCAGCGCAGCGCGGGGATACAGGAACCGGAATGTAGAATGTTCGTGATGTCGATACGATTTCCCACAGTTGACCAGTGCCTCCAAGATCGGCATTTTGAATTACAAATCTCTGAGGCATAAAGTAGCGATCGAAATAAAGCCTCATAGATCACAATTTAGCTTTTGTTTTGATCTCTGAGGCCATACTTTGTATGGTATGGGTGCCGGAAGAGATAATGGCTGGCAATTCGGCGTGCATGACAGGGTCCGGATTATCGAATGTAGATCTGGCAGCTGTCCGAAATATCGGTCGTCTTTACACATTACTTCTATGGGATCATTGGCGGTGCCGCGCGACTGTCCGAATTACCGAGCATAACCGAATTATCGGTGTCCGATTTATCGGTCAGCGACTGTACATAGAGTTCTTTGGGAGGGTAAATGAGTCAGAAAAAACTGCATTGTAGCTGGTCCTGCGCTGTAAGCAGTTGTTATAAATGGTCTGAGCTTGAAATAGTACTTTAAAGGGATGCTGAACAAAAATTTTGCCGTTGAGATTTTCAGCCTCTTGAAAGCTTGCTTGGCTGCTGAAATTGGTTAACACAACCTTGCTTTCAGGCCGAAACTAGAGGAAAATAATGAATCTAATGCATTTTTCACAAACCGCTGCGTCTTAGCTGCCGCGCTGTGAGTTAGAAGAGGTGACGTTTTCCCGGAAACAGGTTTATCAACCATGCCAGCGGTTGCCCATGTTTCTCAATCCACCCTGCTCCCGCTGTGGTTACTAAAAACAGTATGAACAGCATCAGCAGCGAACAGTGCTCCCGGGTGGGGCATGTCTCGGCACCTTTGTGGAAGAGGGAGAGTGAAATGTAAAGGAGAGGTGAAGAAAGGGGAGTGGCAGGACAGGAAAGCGTGCACCCAGCTTCTGTTGCGGGGATGCTTGATGTCACAACCGTTGATGCACAGCTTTGCGCGCGCTGGCATGCTGTCGCCGCATGCTTACAATCCTCCAAAAATACAGCCAACTGTTCAAAAATATTGAAAGAAACTCAGTTTATCTGAACAATTGTGTCTTCCAAGTAGAATTTTTGTCATTTTCTTCCTAGTTTTGTTCACAATCTCTTTAAGCATCAAAATCTATGCAAAATCAAAAGTGTGTGCAGCGATGTTTGTTCATGCCTGTGCCGTCCTCACCGTGCACATGTGCAGCAGACATCTTGTTGGGCAAATACGGCGACGGTTAGATTGAACAGGCATCGCGCGGACAAAGCGAAAGAAAATACCTAAAGCAATGTCGCAGCATTTTAATGTAGCAGGTGACAACTTTGATGATCTCAAACTTTACATACTTCAGTCGAACTTCCTGTCCCCGAGAGACAGAAATTATAGAGTCATACCTTATTCACAAGTTTAATACACTCCAGCCAACAGGTATGAACGTTTCAAAGGGGGCTCTTGAATCCATCCGATATGGTACACACAGCGAAAAGCAGTGAGAGTTAAGCCCTTCTTTTAGGAATTTCTAACCTACCATTGTCAAGTGGTGCTTCCTTCTGACAACCATAATTCAGCGAAAATGTCTACCCCCCACCTCCCTTTTTTTTTTTCTTATGAAATAACTCTTTCTTTTTGACTCAACCAGTTTGTCACTTCAGATGTTGTGCAATGCATTGTGAGCCATATTATTTAGAGGATAAGTTGTAATGGCTGCTGCTGGCAACTGCATACTTTTAATGACCAGAAATTTCTCTCTTTTCTAGGCTGTCGTTATGGCAATCGAAGACATGGGTGATATGGCCATGGAACTAATGTGTAAACTGCTCAGGGCTCTTGATGAGAGTGTGATTGTTACTCCTGAACAGATGAAGCGAGTAAGTAAAGATGTTAGCTTAATTAAAAAAAAAAAAAAAAGTCTAAGCTTTCATTTGTGCATTGCCGATTGCTGTCTTGCCAGTCAGGCAAAAGTTTTGCTGTACTTTCTCCCCCACCCCACCCTTTTATTATTGTTTATCTTGTGGTGAAGGTCTGCATTTGAGGCGTGCAGGTGTAGTGCAAAACATTTTTGGCAGCCATACTAACATATTCATACTCCTAAACACACAAAGGTACGTTCTCATTTTGTAGAAACTACCTGGCATCCTTACCTCAATATTGAGGACATTTCAAACATCATGGTATACCAATACAGTCAAATCCCGCTACAACGAAATTGATGGGACGCGCGAAAAAATTCGTTGTCGCGGAATTTCGTTGCAGCGAAATTTCATCTATAGACCACAAACGTTAGGAAGATCTGATGATCATGACTTGTCATTTGGTCCCGTCAAGCGCATATGCATTGTCCTTTGCATTTAACTCTCGCTAACTCGGATGCACTTGGCCGCACACCGAGTGAATGTATTTTCTCGCGTATAACAAGCACAAAATATACAGAAAATTTAGCACTAAACTCGGGGTGCGGGTTATACGCGAATGTCGGTGCGCAAGTTGGCTTCACGGTAATGCAAGGAAGGAGACTGTGCGTCAACACGCGAGTTATACACGTGGGTTAGGGTGTAGGAAAAAACGTCCCCGGAAGATACGTCCCCTGAATAAACGTCCCTGGAAGAAACGTCCCCGTTGGCATGGCTCTCTAGGAAAAAAAGTCCCCAAGTGAAAAATTTACCGAAAAACGAATCCAATGCGAACTCACTTGACAAAACACTGCATTCTGTATTCGACGCTTCGCAAATTTTCGGCCACATTGGGTTAAAAAAAGAATGAAGGTAAAGCCGAATCGTATGTCCAATAACCGAGCAAATACTAAATGCAGGCTACCCTCGATGCGTGCCGAGCGCGTAGCGCTGTAAAGGAGCGTGCCAAAGTTCGCTAGAGGCTAACTGAAAACCAAGTGCCGAAGCTTCGTGCCGATTTACGACTTTATTGCCTTTAATCTTTCTTCTGGTGTGTTAGCTGCGTACTTGAGCGTATTCGCTATCGATGATCGCGACAATAGCGACCGTGGTTTTCTGTGCAGCGGTTGCGGCAAAGGGTAGTTCTGTTTTCAATCTGTGCGCGTTGGCCTTGCGCGTGCCTTCAGAACTCCGTTGTTGCCATCTATGATCGTGTCTACCACGGTTTTGTCCGCAGCATTGCTTTGAGTCAATGCGTGTACGTTGGATGCGCGCCTACTTTTGTAGTCACCCATGATCGCGTCGACACGACTGCATTTGTGTTCGCAGCGGTTGCGGCATAATGTTGTTACACTTGGACTAGGTGCACGCTGGCCGCGCATGTGCCTTCCAAACTCCATGGATGTCATTCATGATCGCAGGGTTTGTGACGACGAGCAGTAGTTTTGTTTTGAGTGCTTCGTGAAAACAATGGCGGGAGTTCTTGAAGAACGATTCTTCCGCGGCCCACATGCGCATCAAACCCGCCGGCAGCATCATGGCGGATGGACGATCTGTCGCCGAGCATCTCAATGGCAAATAATTTACCGGGATGTGCTTGTGGTGGCAGAAAGCATGTCTCCGATGAAGACACGGGTTGCGATGCGGCCGCACGGCTCTGACAACGAGAAATGGTCGAGTTTCTAGCGGAATTTTGTGGCAGTCCTATGCAAGCTCCTTTTCCCTATGTGGTGGCACTCGTGAAAACTTCGCTCAAGCGGAAATACCCAGAAAAAGTATTCGTTGTGATTAGACATTTTGCGCATTGTTTTCTATAGGCGACTGACGGGTAATCGAAAATTATTCGTTGTGGCAGAAATTTCGTTATAGCGGTATTCGTTATAGCGGGATTCGACTGTATGCACTTGACATGCTTCCTGAAAGTAATCTCATTAAGTTCATTGTAGTCATTTAAATTGTATTCTTATTATTGCAAGGCTTTCATGATTCAGTATTTGCTTATAAGGAAAGGGGTCGATCTTCTATTGCAGCTTACTGTATTATAATTTTATTCAATAAAATCTTAGAAATGAGCCAAGCCCTTCTCCCAGCAAATAGAGCAAGTTCTCTTGTGTGCATTATAAGTTTGCTGCTGGGTGTTAGTATAGCATAGGCTGAAAGTGTTAGGAAATTCTCTGTTGGTAGTTAATTTGGCTTCAGATCCCAGCTTGTCTTTTACATGATGTTTTCCTCTATTGACTACAACCTTGGCAGATTTCTGTGCTCTTTGTGACATTGTAAAGCCAGGGCCCGTAAACAACTCTTGTTTCTAAAATTTTCCCAAACTTTTTTGAGTGAAATGTAGTGACTCATCAATGTTCCACATTTTCTGAAAGCATGCGCTGCACTTATCTGAAATAAATAGTTGTCTGCCTTTATGGTCTCACTGGTTCCAGCTTTCAAACTGGCACCCACTGCATTCACTAAGAAAGGTACTTTTTGATGTCTTATATGTTCGGTAATGCATTGTGCTTTTAAGGATTGGTGAAAGTGAAAGCTTGCCGAGGGGAAAGTGTAGTAGTGAAAAGTATTTTTCACTTTTCTATACCCAAGTATTGCACTTTCAGGGCTTCGACAGGGTTTTCCAGGATATGCCAGACATTTGTATTGATGTGCCTCCTGCTTATACAGTCTTAGAGAAGTTTATAGGCAAGTGTTCGGCCACAGGCTTCTTGTCTCCAGATATTGCCAAGGCAATGCCTACAAGGTAACTGCTTTCAGTAGCAAGTTCTCTAGTGCAACCCAATACTATCGAGTGCCCTATCTATACTCCATCTCAGAAGTTCCCTTCAGCACTATGAAGGCTACAGGGCCCCTTAGCCAATAGAAAGGGCGATTAGCCCCTCCACATGTATTCATCCTTGTCGTGTTGTTTGTTCAGCGTCTCCCTGGCGTCTGTTTGCACGCGTAGGGCAAGTAAAGCGAACAGACGGCATCGCTGAAAAAAAAAAATGGCTGCCTCTGCTTCGAATTTATAGTCATCATCGGGCGCTCTGTGACTCATAAGTTACGAACTGACGTTTGTATTTGCTTCAGATGAATGTGATGACGCTTCTATAGCAATATATTCACGACTATATTGCGCTAATTTCATGAACCATTATCAAATTCTCTGCACGTTAGGCTTAGCAGGCGTGGCTAAACAGCCGATCTCGCAAATAACGGCAAAATGTTGCTCACGCTTTGTCCTCAGCTTGAGATGGCACAAAGTGATGGCTCATTTCACCATTTATTTGCTGCTTCTAGCGCAGTGGGCGTACAGCAAGCGCAAGTTCGGGTCGAAGCGGGCAGTCGCGTCTGCATGGGTGCTGCCATGTTGATTTGTAACCGCAGTTACCGGCGGTTACTTATACAGCAATTAAAGGCACACAACATCAATGTGAAGAAGAATAAACATATCATGTACCGATGTGCTGTAGCACTTGCCAAACAAGCGCATATGTCTCAACCCTGCCAATTGTAGGGCAATTATATCTGGAACTATGTTTTGCTGCTCTAGTGGTGGCCTGCTTACACCTTGTAACCTTGGTAGTGCTGAACGGTATTGGTGAGATGGAGTATAATGCTCTCATATCAGTAATGCTTAGTCTATATAATAAAGGGCTAAATGTGGCATAGTTTTAATGGTTAAATAGTAGGGGTGTGCGAACATTTGGGTTTCGAATTGAAATAATAGCTAACCGAATAATTCAATTCGACTTTCGAATAGCTAGTATTCGAAGTTTCGAATAATTCTACAGGACGAATACCTAACACGCGACAAAGGCCAATGGTGCAACTTGGTTAGAGTGGGGTGGCTAAAACTAAAGCTAACGTCGTTGCAGTAGGCCTTTCGTTAAAACTTTCACTGATATCCTGGTTCAAAAGCGACCGCATGTTTATATGCAGTTGCTTTTGAACACATAAGTCAAGCCCTTCACATCTTCGCTTCCGAAACGAATCCACGGACATCTTGCGTAGTTCGGTCGTGTATGCCTCAAGCGCGGTAAAACATCCCGACTTTGGCACGCAAAACCCTCGCTGATTGGCTTTACATGTGAAAATTTGTTTTACGCTGTGCAGTTGCCACTGCCGCACCGCACAGCTCATTCATAAACTGCCATCGTTCTTGCACTCATTTAAACCGCTGTCGTGGACGGGCGCCCGAAGATTTTTAGGCCCATAGCAGCCATGGCAATGAAGCACAACATCACTACTACAAGATAAGCCATATTACGCTACCATAAGGGGGGAAAAAAAAAACTAGCTACCGTACCCCTTTCTCTTAGCCGTTAGGAGTGGCGCTGCTTATTGTGATGGCGCCTCGTCTATAAACATGCTTGCGCGCCAATAAAAGCTGAAGAAGAAAAAAAATGAAACTCCCGAACAAGCGCGTAATAAAGCTGTTGCCACGCCGTAGCGTCAGTGATTTTTCTTTTGTCTTGCAGTAAATGGTGGTACACGTTTAGTGTAAATATACTATTTGATATTCGATTCGATATTCAATATTTTTGGTCACGATTCGGCACTATTCGATTCGAGATGAAATTTCACTATTCGCACACCCCTATTAAATAAAAGAAGAAATTGCTTATGTAGTTTTCACTACTCTGTTTTCAATCGTGCTCATTGTGCTCTCTGTCGCATGGCGCATGATTAGAAAAATTCATCCAGAAAAATTGCGTTCAAGCCAATCGTATGACCACGGGCACCAGCAAAATTTTCTATTTATTGCTTCGGTCTTCCTTTGCAGCTGCAGTGAAACTTTGTTATACAATAATACCTTGATAACTTGAAGTAGTAAAAACCGGAAAAAATTCCGAGACAAAAAAAAAAAAAGTTGTGGATGTTACAATGAAAAGTCGAGTTTTATCTATGAACTTCACCACTACTGACCAGCTTTTTAACATAAAGGTTTTGAAGGAAAATACCAGAGCTATCAACTAGCTGTATTTTGCGGCACTACCTCTTTATTTAGCGCAGAAAAAGCTAGTAAGGCTGGTCTGCCTTGCGGTAACACTTGGACCTAGTAAAGCGTCCTCGAGTTGCTTCATACATAGCATGTGCTGATCATCCCTGCCACTGCACTCAACTTTATTTCTCATCGGACGAAGCATGTTTCTTGTTTCGGCTGATGTCGGTGCCCCTTGAGTAGTTGCGGTGACACTGCCACATTCACCGTGGTCAGGCTTCGACACACATTGTTTCGCTTAACATGGAGAAAAAATCCGCGCCATGTGCATTGTGTAACTAAAACGAATACTGAAACCACTCCTCTGATGATAGATCGTGGTAAACAAAACAAACAGCTCCAACCATGCTATTTTGCACGGCGTGCTTCTCTGCACATCTATTGTCACATGACGTGGCACGAGGTTGCTTGGCGAACTTATGCTGCTAGGTTCAGACTTCACGTTAGGGGACAGTGTCCGCTTTGTCGCTAGCACGGCACCTTGTGAAACGTTCTGGTGGCGAAGTATTTTGAGATAAAGGCCAAAAAATACATTGCATCTATGGGAAATGCTTGGTGCCACGAAAAACTCTTACTTAGCCAATTTTTTGAAATATACGAGTTTGAGTTAACGAGGTATCACTGTATTGAAATCATGGATAAAGAAGATTCATTATAATGAGGCTGAAAATACATGGTGCTCTGTGGATATGAAGTTATAAAAACCGAGATATTTCGTTATATTGACGTTTAACGCTACTGCATTTCTGTGAAGTGCTGAAAGTTTTCATATCGCTGTATGAGGAGTTGCTCTGCGTCACACTGCTGTGTTCCGTGCCCTCGTTTTGAAATGCTCGTTGGTATCACAACCATGTGTTATGGCATGTTCACACAAGTGAGCCGGAATTTTTTCTGCACTTTGCTGATGTTGGCGGCACTCGTCAGGAAACACATATTTGCACTTGGCAGTTACAGTGCATAATTAAGTGGGATTGACCCGCCATGGTGGTCTAGGTGTTATGGTACTCGACTGCTGACCAACAGGTCCTGGGATCGAATCCTGGCTGCGGCAGCTGCATTTTCGAAGGAGGTGGAAATGCTTGAGACCCGTGTGCTTTAAAGAGCCCCAGGTGGTCAAAATTTCCGGAGCCCTCCATTACAGCGTCTCTCATAATCAAATCGTGGTTTTGGAACGGTGCGGATATTTGAAATTGCCAGTGAATTTGGGGGGGGGGGGGGGGGCGCTTGTACGGGTGGGGGCGCTTGCTCGGAATTTTATGGTAACCACAGGCTTGTTTGACGGAGCCTGTAATTCACACTGTGTTGCTGTGCTGATATCCATCGTTCATTATTTTTTTTCCATATCTCCCTCTCAGAGTTTCTCAGTTTGTGTGGCTGTTGCTGTTTTAACACGATAGCGTTAAAGAGCTCATTTCACAGAAATTCGTGTCAATGTCGACGTCGGCGGTTGTGAGCAAAATGTCAGCATTGTCTATGAGCGAAAATTTGAAATAGATGCTAATAAATAAATAAATAAATAAATAAATAAAATATTCTGTTCAAGTAGGAATCGAACCCAAGCCTGCTGTGTGGCAAGCAGGTGTTCTACCGCAGAGCCACATCATTGCTTAGAACGGTTCCGTAAAAAAACTCTTTACGAATGTCATGTATTGCGAGGAGTCTCCTTAACACATGTAATGTTACGTGCCAGATGAGTAGAATTGCACCAGCTGTTAAAACATGTCAATTGCACAACGAGTGGGTGGTTTATAGGCCAACCCATTAGAAAGTGCTCAGACATAGTTAATCATTATCAGCTGAAAAAGCATCAAGAAAGTGAGCAGCTGCGTAGTTGCGCGTGTTGCCTTGCATATGCACAGTGGGCACTTAGCAACTGTAATTGCAGCAGGCATCCTAGGATAGTTTAAAACAGCCAATGTTACTCGCACAGACGTTCTTTTTTGTGCAGCATGGTTGAGGTGCCAACCGAGAAGCAAAGCCAGGCTAGCGATTGAGAAGGCAATGCGCCTGATTACGCTATCGCATTCTACTCTTGAGGCGAAGCTCAAGCGTCTTCAAAGTTTCTAATTATTTTTTTGAGAAAGTAGCCTTTAATCACAAGCTTTTACAAGCTGATTATACTGTCATTAAAACATGGATGCATGACATGCATGACAGATTTTGCAACATCATGCTGCACTCTGCAAAAAAAAAAGGATGATCATTTAAGGGCATAGTAGCACGTTTTGCCTTGGCTTCCTACGTAGTGAACAAATATCAGTGCCAGAAGAGAATGATGTGAAGGTGACACACACACAAAAAAAAAAGAAAGAAACATGCAACAACCGTATGCCCGTGTTGGCCATCCCATCAAGTCTTTGTTTTCTCATGCTGTTATTTGTTCACCATGTATAGGAACCAGCCAGCCCACCAACAAGCCTAGGAAGTTGACTTGCTACTTGTGCAACTGAAAAAGATGAAGACTGAAAGTTCTGAGGGCACGCGTACTGCTCACATATAACAGTGAACATACCTTTCACATGGTTGTGAACATCCTGAGAGCCTTTGCTGGTTTTTTATTATTATTTATTACCAAGTGTGCATGTTCTGATTGCATGTGTATGGCTTTATTTGATGTGGTTTGCATCAAGGTCATGGCATTGATCCTCTGCAATTTTTGCAGCTGATAGTATATATACTAAGTGCCTATGGACAAGTATTTGTACAGATTGCAGAAAATTGAGAAATGGCCTGTAGTGATGGCATGTCAACACCTTCATACTTTCTTTTCAGGGGGCGCAAACGGTTTGTTTCAGAGGGAGATGGAGGTCGCCTCAAAGAGGATGCCTACTGAGGAGGACCCATGGTCCCACTTGCAGTGTACAATCCCCCTCTGGAGATGCCCCCCCCTCCCTTTTTTTTTCTTTTTGCATGTTGTTTTGCCTCCGGCTAGAGGTGTTTAGAAACCATTTCATGGCACCATTCTTCATACACTGCTGTGTTGGACAACACTCGTTACTGGATGGGCTTCTGTGCCATGTTGTACCCTCTCTGTACCTGCAGGCGTTTTCCATTAAACGTCTACCAAGTCATCAAGTGTCTTGTCTGTACATAGTTTTTCGTCGCTTGTGAATGTGCTACAATCTGATGGATGATAATTTTTCTCTTTTACGAACCTTCCTCCACCTTGAAGGACTATGCAGAACTGATTTGTTATATTTGGTGTTGGTGTGCTTCGGGTTCTTGGTTAATTTGCCCTTGCACTGCGATCTGCTAGCCTGCTGTTTTGTTCAGATGGCAAGCAACTGCCCCAGAAAGGTGTCTGTGCCAGGTTTGAATCCTGAACTTGGATGAATTTTTTGTCAACAGTAAAGTTTACTTTCCAAGAATTCCGTATGGGTGTGTTCAGGTAAGGACAGTTGGAGGGTTGTTTCTACTATTTCTTACTTCATTGAAATTTTAACAGCGAAGCTGTTTAAGCTGTCGTAACTTGTGCTCATTGTCATGAACCTGCATGTGCTCTTCATTTACAGTGACACTGTTTAAGCTGTCGGTAACTTGTGCTCTGTTGTGCAAAACTCCTCAGATGGGTATGCGTTACAGGAATTGGGCAAGCCCCACTACCATGTACAGCAGGTGCGAGTGTCAAAACGAACACGTGAAAAGGAGAGAAAGAAAGAGGAAGAGAAAAATAGAATTAAAGGGAATAACGACATAAAAAGGCGAATACATGGGCAAAGAGAAAGAAAGAGCAATAGAAAAATGGAGAAATAAAGGGAGGCTTGGCACCACTAGTGCAAACTGCCATAATTTTATATAGCATAGTGAAATCCCTCCACACATCGGAGTAGAATCTTTTTCAGTGCCAGAAAATGCGAACTGAACAAGGTGGCAAATGCTGCCTATGGAATATCAAGATGCATTCCAACTTTGCGAGGTTTTAAAAAAATTATTTTTCTACGCTTTCATGAATTTTATACCTTGGTTAGGTGACTTTGTTAATGAAAATAAAGAATCTGTTGTCTCTGCAAGCCCATCATCTCGGGAACAACAAATGACAAACATGGCTTTCGAACAAGAGACTGAAAAATAGGCACTTGTCAAATTTTTTCTGTGTCTTATTTCTGCGGGTTCTGTCAGTAGTCTCTCATGAAGCAGTGTTCTTACTTTAAGCAGCAAACTTTACATTTGATAATTCACTCAAATGTAAACAAAAAAAATGGCAGCCCTCTCCGATTTCAAACAAACTTCCCCACAATTATTGACTGTCATCATTTATCTGCAACAATGTGTTGCATCATTTTGTTTTGAATATAAAAAAAAGCAGACTGCTGCTATGTTACATGCCCAGTGCCCTGCATTCTATCTTTTGAGGTGTCGCTATTGCTTCCATTTGTGCTGTAAACTAATAAGCACCATTAAGTGGTTTGGAGGGAACACAGGTGCCTTATATTTAAAAAAAAAAGGAATTTCAAAAAATGGAAAGGTGCGACTACAGTGGCTTGCTGCATATAGCGTTTTACCACTGCACGCCATGTTGCGCAAGCAACTTTTTTGCCGTGGTGGCCATATATCATCAGAAACAAATGCACAGACTCTCCAGTACTTAAACCACATAAAGGAATATTGCACCAGAGACTACCTACCTAGCAATGACTGCTACAGTAGATGCATAGAGCATTGTCATTGATCAAGTGTTTCTTAAGGTACTTACCTGCACCTACATTCTATTGAACAGCGACTTGAAACTCTATCAGCATTGTGAAAACATGCCAAGCATCCAAAAACGTTGGCTTGCATGAAGGAATTAAACCATCAACATTATGGAACAGGAGCCAAGTGTGTGAATGTACGTTCTTGCGTGCAGGACATCCTTAGATGTTCTATTCCACCCGACGAAGCATACTTCTGTGGTGCAATGGTGAGAGCCCTGGACTTGGGTACTAAAGGACCAGTTTAAATCCTGCAATCTGAACTTTATGAACATGTTTATCTGCTGTACATATGTGCTGCAGTGGCATCACAGGTGCGTGTGTGAGACATTATTCACGGTTCGATGTGTGGTTTGTTAATCCAAATGGCATGGAGGTAGTTAAAGTGATATACGCGTTTAAAATGTTGAATAGCTGGTTTAGCGTAATCCACAGCCTTCTACATAGCACCACTGTTTCTTTGGGGCAATAATGACACTGTTCCGTCGACCAAACAGCCAACAGTCGGTATGAATACAGGTAAAACTAATGAAACCCGATTTTACGAATTTCCCGTTCCTTCAGATCCCACAGACGGAAAGGGTGATTTTTTGTCGACTTTAATTCATTTCAATTTAAATCATAATTACCACACTGCAGTTAAAGACAATAATTAATGTTCCCTATGTTTTCCTTGGCCCAATTGTCCGTCGGATTCATGTGGTTGTGTCTAACAAAGAAACGAGCCCCTAGAAAAAATTCCTATTCTTCCGTTCTAATGAAGAAATTTCAGGTACCCACAGTGCTCAATGTCATTACCTACTCGAATTAACGCAGCTATTGTGGCACTAAACAGTTCTTCGAAAAATAGAAGAGTGAAAATTCAGTGATATCTTTCTAATTTTGAGTCAAACGGGCTGTTTTTGAGCATGCACTGTTAAAACATCTAGCCACCCTAATCACTATGCTAGTTTTATTTTGATGAGCGCCTTGCATCTCCCACATGTTACAAATGAACATGGCGCTATGTCGTGCACTGAACGCTACCACAAGTATGGTAGCCTCATCTAGTTTGTAGTTCATTGAGGAATAGTACATTTTGTCCATGGGAAGTCAAATGGAACCCGTACTCTCTGGAGTTGCAGAAATTTCTTTCGGAATACACATCAAATGCTGCCAACCTCAAAGCATGAAAATTCGGGAGACCGCAGCGAGGGGGGGAGTGGCTACATAGCGGAAATTACATCAGAAAGGGGTAAGGGTGTTTTTTTTTTTTCTCATGCTTTGCTCTCACAATCCTGATTAGCGTTGTTGACTGTGATGTGCATTGCGCCTGCGCGCGCCACTCGGCTGTAGGGCAACCTTGCTGAATACAGCTTAGTTGCGAGTAGCGCCTGTCCTGTACTTCTGTGTTCCTTTGTAGTCCTTGTCAATTTCGCGCTAACCAATTTTGAAGATTATGAACCAACTAGCCCAGCAACGTATACCATTATGTTTGTTTTGAGCTGCTTGAACCAAACTTCTTTACTTGTGAAGGCACCAAGGCAGTTCACAGGCGCACGTGGTACTGAATCCGTACTTTTTCACCTTTCCTCAAAGTCGCAAAGCACGGCAACCCAGCTGTGTATGAGTCCAGAAACACTTGCAGGTACTTTGACTTTGACGCCGTCATCGACCTTCTAACTGAACTCTGGAAACACGCAACCCCTGCAGCAGACAGCGTAGCGTACAAAATGCAGGGGCCAAGATGGAGACGCGAAAGTTCTGGCTAGGCTCAACGGAAACGATTGCCGCAAATGAACTGAACGGTGGCCGGAGCCGGCCAGCCTTCACCCAGATGCGCAGTGCCTAGAATGTACTCAGCGGTACTTTACGATATGGTTACAATGAAATAGAAGTGTGGTGGCGAGTGCTTATCCGCAGCACTGCCACAGCAGGAAAGGCTGACGTACGCGCATGATTTAAAAAAAAGAAAAAAAAAAACCCGCCTCTGCTGTTGTAGCCACTTTTCGGGAGATGACATTCGTACAATCGGGATATTAGGTCCAAATTCGGGAGTCTCCCGGACAGTTCGGGAGAGTTAGCAGGTATGCTCAGGTATGGGGTATTACCAGGTCCGCAGCCAAGGGGGCTGGAGGCGGGTTGTTTGACCGAAAATAAATAACGAAAATAGGTGTTTTTCAAGGCCTTCAGCAAGTGCCCCCTCCCCCTTCCCCCCGAAAAAAAATTCCTGGCTACAGGCCTGGGTATTAATGACGGCACGAAATATGACAAATAAAGCATTTTTATCTGTTGTAAAATGTTTTCGCAAGTATTTTTCCGTTTTGAACATGTTACTGAAGCATTTCGCGTCATTAAAAAATTTGGCTATCTTCAAACAGTTTTTCATAATTTAATCGGCACTTACGGGGTTAACGAAATGATTCAAGTGCAGTCATCACTTTGTTAAATCGAGTTTGAACTGTAATATTTCATTTTTTGTGTTAACATTGTACATTACACTCATGTAGTATGACACATGTAAATATAAGGCCTCGCAGCATGAAAATGCTTGACGGGATGTTTCAGAGGTCCTTAAAAACATTTTTCATTCTCGTGTACAGTGTCGTGGCATGGGAGCGTTGTGTATTTTAATGGCTGCTACTCGATGCATTCCTTAAGTAACTTGCAGCAGTGCAAAAGGGAAGAAAAATATGGAAGAATCTTTAAAGCTAAAGATGAGGGAACCCATGAAACACAATCCTCTATAAAATGCCTTTAAAACGTTTAAAACCTCTGTAAACCTGCATAGTCTGCAAACCTTACCCAAACATCTGCACATTAGCTCACTTAAGAGAAGAATAAATTTGCATGTTCTTTCTTTTGCTGTCCTATCTTTCCATAGGTACACGACAGAAACAAACAGCCAAAATACTCAATCTTTTAAAGCTCTAGTGTTAGACTGTTAGGGCTGCGTTTAGAACAATTTGAGTTTGCATACCTGAAGTTTTCCGTCTAGTTGCCTAATCTTTAGCTTTAGAGCCTTTTCATGTATATATATATATCCTTCCGTTTTTGCACTGCTGCAAGTTGCTTCTTAATTGAGTAACAGCCATCAAGAAACATTACACTCCTATGCCGCAACGTTGCACACGAGAAGGAGGAACATTCTTGAGGACCTTCAAAACCTCCTTCTAGATGCTGTTGTGCTCTGTAGTCTTGTACTTGTCTCATGTTTCATACCATAAAAGCGTAACGCGTGATATTAAAAAAAAAAAATTTGTTTCAGATTATTGATAACACATTGTCACTACTGCCTCCTTGCTACAGTGGAGCTATGTAGAAAGGCCACTGATGAAGGCTGTGGATTATCGACTTTTTGAGTAGGTAGTGTAAGTACTGGACAGGGGCGTAGCCTGAAATTTTTTCGGGGAGGGTTCACCCACCCTTTATGTTCATCCATGCATTTGTATGTGTGCATGTATATGTAAACATGCAAAATTGAAAAAATTTCAGGGAAGTTTAACCCCCCCCCTCCTGGTTACACCAGTGGTACTTGAATGTCTTTGCGTTGGTTTTCATAGAAATATGGCCAACAACTGTGCAACATGGTGTTAAGTGGGAAGACGCCTTATCCCTTCAGCTACCGGTAGGGAAAAAGAATTAAGCCAGCTTTGCACTAGTGACGCCAAGCCTGAAGGAAGTGTGGAGCTGGGCGGCCTTCTTTATTTCGCTTTATGTTTTTCTTTCTACTCCTCTTTTTGTTTTTTCTATGTGCTTGTTGTCTCTGTTTATTTCTATTTCTTTCTCTTCCTCGCTCTCTATTTCTTTCTTTCTACGCCATGCTTTACTCCCTCCTCCTCACCCTGACTTCCATATCGCCCCTCTTTGCCATACTATACTAGACAAGGCTATGCTATGCGCTGCTAGCGTGCCTGGATAGCTGAGTGGTTACGATGCCTGCCTTCGGATCGTTGGTACGCGGGTTCGAATCCCGCGTCTCCAAGGACTTCTCTATTTCTTTCTCTCTCTGTACTCGTTCTCTCGCCCATCAAAGTTATTGCATCCAACGCTGTAGAAATCGGTGCACGTGTTCTGACATCAAAGGATAAGAGGACGAAGAGAGCGCGTGCCGGTACAGATCGGTGCACGTCTTTTGGGAACAAAGAAGAAGATTAAGAGGATGGAGAGAGCGCGTGCTGGCCTATTTCCTGATGGCCATCCTATCCCCCAGGTACCTCGACTCCGTATTTTAGGCCTCCACATTCAGTCTGATGGCAGGGCCTCGCACACTGCAGACCTTGTGACTCAGCAGACTGACGAACAAGAGGAAGAAGACTTCTATTTGACCCAAGTGTGCGCACAGTTGTCTATGCTATATTTGGTTTTACCTGTGTTAACATCATCATCAAGGCGCTCGAAGAACAAGAGGAAGAAGATTTCTCTTTGGTCCGAGCTCAGATGGCTATAAATTATCTTTTTCACATATTCCTTTTTTTTTCTTATCTTTTTTTTCACACAAATTCTACTGCCACACGCTTTGTGGACGATCCCCTGTAGTGGGTTGAGCCATTCCCCTAGGACCCAACCAACCAACCGATCATATGGCTATACTATGTGTGGTTTTGCCTGCATTACGCCAAGCTACGATGACAGCCTATGATCATAGCCTAAGACAGCCCGGCCCCGTAAAGTGCTCTGCACTTAACACAAAGGTATGACTAGGTCTTCAAGGCACCTGTGCTTCCTGTACAGCACTTTAGCTTGCATATCAGTGAGCACGTGCATTGTGGCAGACAGCAACTGTCTTGAGCACTAGCATGTCTGCTGCAAATGAGCTATTGAGTATAGGGAAGACCAAATATAGTATGAACAGGCATGTGCGTAGCTCGAGCTTTGTCAGATGCTGCTTGTGGCAACAAGAGCCCACGAGGAGCTGCATCTGCCACTGTCGTTTTAACACTTGAATGTGCTACTCCCGTGTTCTCAACCTTTGAAAACCATGTGCAAGTTGTCCTCCAGGAATTCATAAGTAGCTCTGTTCTTGACATGCATGTATGACGAAAGTTTGCTGCTTATCGGTCCACATGTTGCCTGGCGCAGTAGCAAATGGCACATCAGTGGGAGTACGAGTTTGATTCTCTGCCATATGAACCAGAATCGCAGCTGCTGCACTGTGCCATTTGTTCTAGAGGCATAGCTTAATACTTAACCTTTTAGATACTGCAATTCTGTGTTGCTTTTAGAAAATATTCTGTTTGTCCATAGCAAAACAAGTTGCCCATTAAAGGCATGTTTAAAGGAATTTCTCATTGGTGAGCCTATGTAGTTCTAGGTTTAACCAATTTCTGTACGTAATTTGTTTTGTTTCTGGCACAATAGGGACATTACCATCCAACTTGCATACCTGCAAGTGTGGGGCCTTTTATCTACTTCATGCCTGCAGTTTGGGCCCCATATGTTCTAATGTTACATACGGTGCTGCTACTGGTAGTACCTACATATGGAGTAATATATAGGCTTGTGCGAATAGTACATTTCAGGTTTGAGGCGAATTTGAAGCGAATAGTAATTTGGTCGAATAATTTCGAATCGAATTCGAATAGTATATATCACATATTATAAAGAAAAATTAACATATTTGTCATGACCCAACTAACCTGCAAATCATCTTTTTAAAATTGAAACAAGGCACGTACGAATGTCACTCTTTTTGGTTCAAAGGCAAGTGGAAGCAACTTTGAATACTAGCAGTATTTAACTTTCAGTAGAATGCAAGTGATAACCTGTAAAATATGTTAAGTTTCAAAATTTACTTTGCTTAGAGCATATAAGCCAGTATAACGAGCCTTTAAACTTAAAAAAAATGATGAATAGATGTGAGGGTAATTTGTTCATCTAACCTTGAAGTGGGTCTTCGCGGCAGTGCGGATTTGCCTTGGAAAGGTGTATTCATGGTCCAGCACCCCAGCACTGCAATGAAACCACCTTTACAGGGGGTTACATGCGGTTTATTTATGTCTGTTCGTTCATTTCGAATACTTCGAAATTTAGAATAATTTAAATTCGTTTTGAAGCGAATTCGAATACTGTAATATTCGTTCGAATATTCGAACTGCTCGAATATTCGCACAAGCCTACGTTTAATGACTTGCTTGCCTATTCTTGCGAAGTTTCGAGAAGTTCACATAGAATTTCCAAGATAACACACTACTGGAAGCATTTATTGATATGTACATGTGGCACCATTTACATCACCTTCTCATGTCTATTTTCTTCCTAAGTAAAAGATAATTACAAATATCACAAGCATTAGTGTTGCTTGAACAATGCCTTCATCAGCGACATGCACAGCAATTCAGCTCCCAGACACTAAACTTGCAGCAAAACAGACAGTATGGTTCTTTTAAAAACTTAACTACTGAATTTACTTTATTACTGTTTTCATAATTTCAACGTCTGTACATAACATGTCTCACTTACAGCTGCTCCACTCCAGGGAGGCTTAGCTACTGTGACGACTTCTCTTTTGCCCTTTTGATACTTCAAATAACCTAATAGGGATGAATATTAAGCAGCACAACAGCCTCTGAAGGCCATACCGTGGCCAAGTGTCTTGTCAAAAGCCACGCACCACACCGCGGCTTAACTGCTCCATCCAAGCAGTCTCATTCTTGTTTTGAAAGACGAAGGCTTTGAGCTTGTTCATCTTCAAAGCTTGCTTGCTTCAAGCTCATCTCGGCTAGAATGAGATGAGCACCACTCCTGTGGCAGGATCGGACACTTCTGCCCAAGGCTTGCGGCCGTGTGACTAGCTCTTCCAGGCGAGGCACAGCTGTGGTCACGAATTGTAATGCTAGCAGCCAATTGACTGCAGGCAGCTCCACGTTCATGAGTCAGTTGGTTTCTAGATGGTGCCTGACCGACCTATGGACACACTAGCAACAGCAGTGTCTATACTGGTTGCAGAGCCAAATTCACTTTCTCTAGGAGTACGCCTGTTCAAGTTGGCTTTGAAGAACTCGTACACAGACCAGGAAATTGCTGTACCAGGCATCTGGAACAATACTCGAGCGTGCATTCCCTGCAAACAGGTAGAGCAAAAACACAACTGCAGTCCACACTTGCATTAAAAGGCTTAGCATCACTTCACACACATTAATGTTACAAGAGCAGCACCTGCACAGCAACGTAATTGATTAAATGAGGCACAAGCTTCACTGATGGAACACATGAGCCATAAGTAGCTCTTGGCAACCTTAGAAGTGGATGCTTGTCCAGCTAGAGCTCCTAAAGTAATTGCACAAAAAAGGAAAAGGTTGCAGTCCAAGCAAAACATATGAATTAAAGGGGTCGTGTACCACCCCTCAAGCTTGCTGAAAAAACACATCCTGCGGAAAGCAGACACTGCTATGAACAGCTCAGCCAAATCTTGCAGTCGTGCGCAGCAAGGAGGGTGTAGAAGTCAAGCACGAAGTTACCATTTTCTCAAGAGTGCTCTCTTCATACAGAGGCCCATCCTCACTCTCTTCGGCTGCCGTTTGACGTCGAATGACAGATCGCATACTATTGGGCAATAGCCAACGTAAATCAAGAGCGGCGTTTGGATAAGATGCGCTTCTTGCCATGGGGTGCCGCCACGTGCCGGCACCGTGCTCCATAGTGCGCTAACATTACACAGTGAGCCGCACTCATGCACACGAATCACAGTGGGAGACAACGACTGCATTTCATCACGTGCGCTCAAGGTCACGACACACACTGACGTAAGTTTTCTCCCGTGCCATCCCTCCCTGTGTAGCTTCCAGTGCACTCGATGCGACGAGAGAAGAGAGGAAGAGCTTAAAGCATGCGACAAATCCTTGTAACTCTGCTCGATCTTGACGGATTCGAGAAATTCTTGTGACAGTAAATTCGTGAGGCAATAAACTCCGATACTGAAGTAATTTGATGATTACTCAGAAAAGCAGTTCAGGAACCCCTTAAAATTTAGGTAATGGTCGGTATGAGTCTCGTTCCAGTGCACAGCAAATGACAGGTCAGTTCCAGTTTGCCGCACGAGGACGTCGAGGTAGGAAAGGCTGTTGTCACACTCGTATCCTGTAGTTCTTGTATGGCTGCTTCTACTGTGTTGAGAAGACATAGGAAGAGGTATGGGGTATCATGCCTTCGCACAATACAGCAGCAGTCACCTACATAGCGAACAAAAATCTTTGGCGTGGGAGCAAACTCATACCTCTGTCACACGGCCACCGCCGAACTCCATTTCACTCCGTTCGGCATTTAACTACCTGATGGAGCATTACTAGAATGGAGTTGTGGCCGTGCTACACAGCTCGGTGCAAGCTTTCGACGGTTGCCGCATGGGGCAGAAACAGCGCTGCTGCGCTCGTCGAAACGTCCAATTTTTTGCCTGTGTAGTCGCCTTTAAAGCAACAAAAACGTGTTTTTGTGTGTTGATGAAGTGCTCGGAATCACCATTGCTGTCACAGTGCTTGTGCGTGCGCCTCACACGTGCAGAAACATGTTTCTGCACGTGTGAGGCGCGACGCTTCACAGCGGCGGCTTGGCGAGGCGTTGGTGTGGAGAGTACAAGCGCTGATGTCCGAAAAAATACAACTAAAACTTACACTACGGGGCGTGAAATGCTACGCAAAAAAGAGCATAGTTTTCAAAATTGTAATTGAGCTCATTAGGACGATTTTACTAGTGCGGTTTTCAGCGTAGCAGTAGCTGGCTGGGAACGAGAGTACTCCATCGAGCCGAAATGGTCGTTACCGAACTTCCTCCACCAAAAGCTCCATTTAACTTCCTCAGCGAAATGGTGACCGTGTGACATGAACCCCATCTCCCTCGAGGAAAAGACGAGGGAGTTAAACGGAGTTCACGGGTGCCCGTGTGACAGGGGCTACTCACTCAGGACGTTCTGTTCAACGACATCCATGACCAAGTTGGCAGTCGCAGTGCTTGAATCATAAAACTCCCCATAGGCTCCATGTATCAAAATCCGAACATGCCACTGGCCAAAAGTGGGAAATTCTGCCGGTTGTGGTGCCATGACTAGGCGGGAAAACAAGTTAATAAATGGCAGTTTCATGTTTTGCATTGCACAGGGCCACAGGCGATGCTGCATTGACAAAGTGAGTAGCGTGTTTATGTCTGCAGCTTACATTTTGCAGATGATACTGTGGCCTTTCTTGAAAGTACTTCTAATTCTCGCTGCAATAACTTGCGCAATGACAGCGAACACTGTGGCAATGAGGCGAGGTGCATTTTCTGTTGTTGCTCCCAGGTGGTGAGTCAGTTTGCCATCCTTCGCAAATTTGTGCATGGGCATGCCCGTGTTTCGGAACGGAGTTTCATAACTGGTATGACTGAAGAACTCTTGACAGGCAGTAGTAACGGAAACCCCCATGGACGCTCCGTGGATCTGCCTGTAAATCTGTTTGTCATAAGTGAAGTAGGTGCTGCTCAAACAGAATTCTTGCATCTCACAAACATCCTGTACCTCCAAAGGTGCGCACTCATTCAGCATGTCATCTGCCAGCAGAACATCTCTGCACGCTGCTATGGCCAAGGTGTCATTAGTGATGTCAAAGGACACCATAACGTCATCTTAATCTGGAAAATGCAGCACACTTTCTCCACAAAAGCTCAAGAGTTTTAAATGTGTGTTGCGGTCTTGCCGGCGAGCAAAAGAGCATCCCTAATATGTGGCACGATGCATTTGTTCAAGTGATGATAAAATTAGGGAATTGACGACAATTCATTAAGAACTATCCACGAATGGGTACCCTAAAAAGTTTATTAGCAAAATTGAATCTCCTGTCCTTCATCCAAAGCATGAATGGGTACCCTAGGAAATTTGTTAACAAAATTGAACTTCATGTCCTTCATTCAAATCAGTCTCAAACCAGGTCGTTTGGAATATGCATTGGTTTTCCATACGTTCCTGGTGTTAGTGAATCTTTACACTGCATCCTCTCAAGATACGACCTTTGAATAGCACACATGCTGTACGACAAAGTGAGAAATCGGCTTGTTAATATGAAAGATCGACTAGACAGCAAGAATTACCCTGGTGTTGTTCACAAGATATCATGTGCAAACTGCAGCTGCAGTTTGCCCATGAACTGGCAAAACCAGCCAGTTCACAAGACTGACAGAGCACCAAAGGGTGCTCCTCTATTTTTAAACTTTCTTGTATCAGGCCGAAAAAAATGAGCACGCAATTAGTACATTATTGAAAATAGCGCAGTTGGATGTCATTTGAACATGCCTACATATGCCTCATTGACATTTTGATAATTACGCAAGTACTTGCCAAGTCATAAATATAATTATAATCAATTAATTAAACCTCAATAACGGGAAAAAGTAGTGGTGGCTACTCCAGTGCACTGGGAACAATATGTACTAGGTTTGCTTCGTGTAACGCCGTTCCTCTTTTTTTTTAAATCGTGTTGTGTGGTAGTTGGGACACCCTGTGTACACACAGGAAAAATGTAAAAACTTCAAGGGTGGGTGGGAGGATGAGGTCCAACATTCTTTGCAAGGCAAAGAATGTGGCAGAATACCTTCATCAGGTGTGGACTATGATCAAAGAACTGTCTATAAATATGTCAAACTTATGCAACTTTGTTCCACGTCACTCACACACTATTGCAAGAAAGACAAGGTGGCAGAGTATTGATTTGATTTTCCAGTGAATCATCATAATTAGAATGTAAAAAAATATGGACATATTCTGCATGCTGTCAGTCATGCTGCATTTTTTCATAAAAGTGAAATGACGGGGCCAAAGTGCATGCACAATTTATTGATGGTATCATTCAAGTTGAGAAAACAGAAATGACCCTTTTGACATAGCTGCCAGATTGAAGCACATTGAACAACTCCTCAAACATGGTAGTGCCTTCAGCAAAACGATGACCTGTAGCAATACATAGCACATTGATGATCTGTAGCAATACATAGCACACTGAAGTTAAATGAAGACACACTGAATACGAAGGCAGTTCGATTCACTCCAAGCTCAATGTTCCTAGCTTTTGCTTGGCCACCAGATGACAGTGGAAAAAACAAATTGCATGCATAAATACGCACACCGTGCCTGAAAGGGATGTGCAATTTTTCACTATGAAGCTATGGATGCTGAGATAAAAGCTGTTCCCAGCCTAACCGCGCACAAAGGATGCAGCAGTGGCAGCCACAGGGCCAGTACCCTGATGCTCAAATCCAATGATATCAAAGTTAAGCACAAGTTTACAGAAGAAGGTCGGAAGTAGGTGCAGTATATATTATACAGGTAAACATTTTTTGCAAGCATGGGAGTCCAGATGAGGACTCATCACTTGGAAACATTGCTGAAGACATCAAAACTGCAGATGCTGCAGCCTACAAAATAGCAAATGGAAAGCATTACTAAATGGTAAAGTTGCTGCGAAATGCTGTTACAGTGAAACCTCGGTGATACGAATCTCACGGGACCACCAAAAATATTCGTATATAATCCGAAATTCGTATCACCAGAAAGCATGGAAAATTCGCATGCGACAAAAGAAAGCTGGCGTACATTTGCATTTATTGTTTTTCAGGGCAGCAGCAACGTCAGGAAGAGCCCTGTATGATTGTCAGTTAAGTTTTTAGGTGTCGGCAATCATAGCAGCACTCATAAATATATGGCCCGTACGCGCGTATTTAATTAATGAACCAGGTGGGTTGTGACTCGCGACAGCAGTAGCCCCTTCGAAATTTTAGTATGCCCTTCTGCATGACACCAGAGTACTGCAGCGAAAGTAACAAAAGAAGCGCTTTGACGCGATGGATCAAGGCCACAAAATTACAAAACCACGGTCCTGTGTTATGATTTTGTTATCGCGGAGGTGTTGGGGATGTTCTTTGGGAGATTTACGGCCATGCCCGCGCAAGTGTGACCTCAGCGGTCGCGCATGTTGACGTTGTAAGGCCTGACTTCCGTCCTCATCTTCTTTCCATCCCCGTCCATCTTTCATAGGATGCCTCATGCATGAGTTAGGCACGTGTAAACACAGTACAACGACAGCAGCCCACGTCGATGCATGTGAAAAAAAAAAAGCATGACGCTAATGTCCTATGTAGTCTAAACGCGGAGGCACATAAGAGCCTCAAAGATTCGCGCACACAATCTCGGAGGCGGTGACGCGTCTCTGAAGGTTTATTCTGACCGTAAGAAAAGTGTTTTTCTTACACCGTGATTCTGACGATTTGGCGGTGCGGGGCGCATGCCCACGCTCGCGTTCCCGCGCTCACACATGCTTGGCGCGTCTTCCGCGACAGCGCCTCTTCGTACCTGGGCGGTAGCTTACGTTCGTATCAAACGTCGCTGGGTGAAAATCGGTTCGGAATAACCGTACGCCATTACAGTGCAGGCCAATGGGCCTTGGCCGGGACCAACAAAAAATTCGTATCACCCCGAAATTTGTATGAGCTGTGATCGTATCACCGAGGTTTCACTGTAGTTAGTTAAGTCGGGTTTTTTGGCGCAAAACAACTCAGGCTATGATGTTTTAAGAGATGACTCTTAACTAGAGCTGTTCGAATAGCAAAATTTTGGGTGCGAAACGAATTCGAATATTGAAATGTGAGTGCGAATCGAATCGGATATTTTTCGAATATTTCTAGAATGTTTCTCGAATACTTCGAAGCGAAATTGCAGAAAAAAATGTTGGAGAGGATTCCTAAGCATATTCTTATGAGATAGCAACATGAATGTTTTTTTTTGCTAGGTTGATGAAGCACTGGTGGGGTTGTGTTTCATAGTTGTCTTATCAAAAATGAGACAATGTAGAGGCTGAATTGTAATTATGTACATGATTTGGCGCAACCAAAGTGTTGCCAACAACACTTTACACGTGATAGGCAAAGATGCCATTTCCTCAGCCTCTCCTCCTCTTTCAACTTCTGTGGAAGCCCAACAGATGTGGCAGACAAGGGTGTCCTCCCTTCAAGTCCAGAGTTTCAAATCTGCCTCGTAGACTGTAAGGCAGATTTGCCTCAATAAGGGGGTGCGATGAGCTGAAGCATATTGAAAATCTAGGAACCACTTCCAATAGGACGTTGACTGCATCTTCGCCAAGTTCGACCGTAACGGAGCTTGAAAGGCAGCTTTGCCGCAATACGAGGGCGTAATGAAGTGAAGCATATCGAAAATCTGAAGGGGTCACTTTCAATCGGACGTTGACTGTATTTGTCTTTGGAAAGTTCGAATAGTAAAATTCAAGTGCGAATCGAATCGAATAGCAAACACTATTCGAAAAATATTCGAAATTTCGATTATTCGCACACCCCTACTCTTAACAGTGATCTTGAGCTAGATGTTCACGATGACATTACAGCGAGTGTGAGCGATAGTTATGTGAGGTGGCTGTAGAGGGGCCTAAAATTCCACGTGCAAAAGGCAGGTAAAACATATATGAATAATAAAATAATGAGTGCGATGTGAAATGTGTCTCCTGACAATGACTGACAAGGTGGTTGTGATTATAAAACTACATAACTATGACAGAAGTATGGTGCTACAAATTACTTAAAAACCACATTCTTTCAGAAAATTAAGCACATCAGAAAACGGCACAAGTGAGTCATCTCCTAGAAGAAGGGATGGATGTAACGGTACGTGTTTTTTGTACAGTGCACTGAAATGTTTTTGTCTCAGTGTGACGGCATGAGATTAGTACAGTCAAATCCCGCTACAACGAAATTGATGGGACGCGCGAAAAAATTTGTTGTCGCGGAATTTCGTTGCAGCGAAATTTCATCTATAGACCACAAAAGTTAGGAAGATCTGATGATCATGACTCGTCATTTGGTCCCGTCAAGCACATATGCGTTGTCCTTTGCATTTAACACTCGCTAACTCGGATGCACTTGGCCGCACACCGAGTGAATGTATTTTCTCGCGTATAACACGCACAAAATATACAGAAAATTTAGCGCTAAACTCGGGGTGCGGGTTATACGCGAATGTCTGTGCGCAAGTTGGCTTCACGGTAATGCAAGGAAGGCGGCTTTGCGTCAACACGCGAGTTATACACGTGGGTTAGGGTGTAGGAAAAAACGTCCCCGGAAGATACGTCCCCTGAATAAACGTCCCTGGAAGAAACGTCCCCGTTGGCATGGCTCTCTAGGAAAAAAAGTCCCCAAGTGAAAAATTTACCGAAAAACGAATCCAATGCGAACTCACTTGACAAAACACTGCATTCTGTATTCGACACTTCGCAAATTTTCGGCCACATTGGGTTAAAAAAAGAATGAAGGTAAAGCCGAATCGTATGTCCAATAACCCTCGATCAGGAAATGTTCAGGTTTCGTCGTCCCGGCAGTATAGTCCTCACACAGGTTGTGAACGCTCTGCTGCATGGCCATGACCGCTGATTTGCGCCTCTTCTTTCGGGGTTCCGAGCGCAAGGCATCAGAGGCCCTCCCCACTGCTAGGGCGGCTGTGGCCCGCGATGCTTCCCAGCCTCTTCTGTTTCAGGCCTCCACATGATTGTTCGTCCTGTGTTCTCCATGAACAGTGGCCGAGTAGGCGTTCCACATAGGAGTAAACTTGAATTTCAGTAAACTACAATCTTCGCGCAGATCTTTTTTTTTTTTTTGCAGTGGGAAATAAAAAATTGGTGACTTGAAGGCGCAACGTTTGAGGGCCCCCGTACGGGGACGTTTTTTCCGACAACGCAAATGGGGACATTTCTTCCAGGGACATTTGTTCCGGGGTCGTTTATTCTGGGGCCGTATCATCCGGGGACGTTTATTCCGGGGACGTTTTTTCCGGAACCCCGTGGGTTATACACGAGCAAATACTATATGCAGGATACCCTCGATGCGTGCCGAGCGCGTAGCGCCGTAAAGGAGCGTGCCAAAGTTCGCTAGAGGCTAACTGAAAACGAAGAGCCGAAGCTTCGCACTACCACAGTCATAAGCGAGCGAAGGGAAAGCTGAAACGCTTCGTGCCGTTTTACGACTTTATTGCCTTTAATCTTTCTTCCGGTGTATTAGCTGCGCACTTGAGCGTATTCGCTATCGATGATCGCGACGATAACGACCGCGGTTTTCTGTGCAGCGGTTGCGGCAAACGGTAGTTCGTTTTCAATCTGTGTGCGCTGGCCGTGCGCGTGCCTTGAGAACTGCGTCGTTGCTATCTGTGATCGCGTCTACCGCAGTTTTGACCGCAGCATTGCTTTGAGTTGGTGCGTGTACGTTGGATATGTGCATACTTTCTGGTCGCCCATGATCGCGTCGACATGACCGCATTTGTGTTCGCAGCGTTTGCGGCAGATGTAGTTACGTTTGGACTAGGTGCGCGCTGGCCGCGCGTGTGCCTTCAAAACGCCGTGGATGTTAGGGATGGTAAAATCGATGTACGATTAATCGATTAAAGGTACACAATTAATCGATTAATCATAATCGATTTGTGTCTTTCGATTAATCGAATTAATCGATTGAAACTATTCGATTAATCGATTACGGCATCCCCCCCTCCCGCCCCCAACCTCGCCCCTTGGCCGGAGCCCATGACTGCGAGGCGCGCTATCCTGAGACGCAGACCCTGAACGCTATCCTTAGACGCAGGAAGTTGCAAAGCCGAATATAACTACTTTTTCTGGTTCTATTTGGGATGCCGTCGATCGCGCACTTCTACGCCATTGTGTTGCACTGGAGTACGATCCGATGAACTAAATGCCTTCTCAGTTCAAGACATACTATAGTAACCCTGTAGTCTATCGCCGCCCCAATCCGAATTCACTTGAGACTGGGCACAGCATGCGAACTGGCCTAGATCACGTGTTTCACGTTGCAATGGATTTTTTGACAATTCCTGCAACGTGAGTAGCACCCGAGCGCCTTTTTTCGCATGCTGGATGTGTGGCGACCCAAAGGAGGTGTCGGTTGTCGCCCGAGCATCTCGGGCAACTGACATTTGGTCCCAGAAAAAAGTATGTGGTTTGGAGCAGCAACCCCATGAAACAAAACAAAAAAGGGGACTGTTGAGAAAGTCAGCAGCACGTGGATTCGCCAACTTTCAAAAGAGAAGTTTATTCTTTTCTGTAAATTTCATACGTGCCAGCGCATCCTCTTGTAGCTTATTTTGTTCGTGTTTGTTTTTTGCTGCGCTGTTTCATCGTGTTGCCGCATAAACGCATGTCTGCTTACATTTGATAAACGAGTAGTTTTCGTCACCTGTAGAGTCAATCGCAACTTTCTTTGTATTTTATTCAACCCTCAGATTTTACTCGTTTCTTGTGTAAGTGCGGCATTGTAATATGCGCTGCTTATTTACTCACTGTTTCTTAGTGCCGTTCTGCTTTACTCTTTAGCAAATAAAATATTGTTTACCAATGAAAGAGAGAGAGAAAATGTATTATAAGGCAGAGAGGGTGGCCTGAGCTAGTACGCCCCTGCCTGCTACTCTGCAACGAGGAAAACGCAACGGGGCAAAAAGAGTGATGAAGTACGATGACGGGGAGATGATTAGGTAATCCGTATATACATAATAAGATACGTTTGCTAGCATAAAGAGGACAACGACGCTAGTAACCTTATTATGCTGTATACCAACTAGCCCAACTGTCCGTCTTATAGGGTATATATAGCATTTTCATAATTGTTGAGCTAACTTTCCTACGATGCAGTTAGCCCAATAAATGGCAGCTAGTCACTTCTTCAAGCAGAGTGTTCAAGCGCGGTTTGACACGAACACGCATAATGGACAAACGCCAGCACGTGCAACTACGACCTCGTCTTCTCTCGAGGAGAAAATGTAGTGCAGCAATGCGCACTCGCGAATTGTGAAAAGGCCCTTATAGACCCTTTATGTAATCCGCAACTTTACGCAACGAACGTCTAGCATCCAGTGCATTACTATTGAAGAAGTGACCTTGTAGCACTTAGTAATACTGTATGGTCGCATATTTAGGGAGAAATACAGCTTTCAGCTAGAGGCCCCCGTCTTCTGCTGTGACAAGAAAGGACAGTCACGCAATTTATGTTGTAATGTCTGATACACTAGATAGCGCTCACAGTTCAGGATGTACGCACGATTGAAAAGGTGTGAGTGGCGCTGTGTTACGGCAAAGATCAGGTGAAACCTGCGGAGTATACTGGTGCAGCTGCTGTTTTTTCTAGCCGGGAGGCAGAAACTCATGTCACTCTATTTCTCGCAATATTAATTAGAACTAACAGACAATAATGCCAAGGAAAGTATAGAGGATGTTATTTGTAATAATTGGGATATCATTGTGAAGAAAGTAAAGTGGACGAAAAGATAACTTGCCGCCGGCAGGGACCGAACTTGCGACCACTGAGCTACGGCGGCGGTCATCCCCCCGTCCACTTCATAGGGTATATGTACACATGTGCATTTAAACCTAGGAGTGTTAGTCAGCGCCGATCACAGCCATGGCGGCGAGTGTCGAACACTCTTTTTCTGCCTTTTGGTGTCACGTAGCAAGTGACCTTTTTTTACGAGCTGGCAGCTGACCAATAATCCCTCGCATACTACCTGAAGGCACCAAGCTACCTGAAGGCACCAAGTCTGCCAGAACGAGACCCTCGCTATGAATGAGGGAAAGAAGGTGACTTTTAAGGGCTCGTTTTTCTTTGTCACACACTCTTAACCTCCCCTATACTTTCCTTCGTATTATTGTCTGATAGTTCTAATTAATATTGTGTCTAACAAAGAAAAACGAGCCCCTAAAAGTAATTCGAAGGTTGCAGGTTCGGTCCCTTCCGGCGGCAAGTTATCTTTCCGTCCACTTCACTTTCTTCAGATTTATATCCCAATTATTACAAATAACACCCCCTATACTTTTTGTTGGCAATATTGTCTGGTAGTTCTAACTAATATTGTGTCTAACAAAGAAAAACGAGCCCCTAAATGTGATCTTCTTTCCTTCTATTTCCCGCACGTGCCTGTACGGATGGTCTGTTTGAGGCCAGTATATTTCTGTGTGATCTCTGCATAGGTAACCTCAAGAAAAAGATCGCGTCAGTCCGCAATTATAGCATTATGTAGGGCTTCCACAATATCTAACCGACAAACCGAGAAAAGATGACTTGCTTACTAGAGCGAGCATCTTATTTAATTTCTCCTCGTCTCTCTTTTACCTTTCTCGGGATTTCCTCACCCTCCGACACACTGCATGTTTCAACTGCGATTTTCCAACCAGTGTGGTCCCCAAACGCGCCTCCGGTTTCGATGAGCTCGAGTAGGCATGCTTCGAGAAAATGCGACCTGCTGCCGAATAGTCCAGGGATGATAGGCACAGATGCTTGAATCCGCGACATCAACCAACAACGACGGGCCCCTTATGTCTAGTGTGTGAAAGTGTGAATTTTCGCATACTGGACACAAGGGGCCCGTCGTCGACACTTTCGAAAGTGGGAATTTTGGATCGTCAGCGCGTCTAATGAAAAGATTTGGGCCCATATTAAACACGAACGATGCCTCTCAAACAAAGAGATATCGGTTTTAAAGCACCCATTAAAAATGCCAATTAATCGATTAATCGATTAAAAGGTTCCACCGAAAGCAATTAATCGATTAAAGGCTAAATCGATTAACAATTAACGATTAATCGATTAAAAATTTTAATTGACCATCCCTAGTGGATGTCATTCACGATTGCAGGGCATGTGACGACGAGCAGTACTTTTTTTTGTTTTTTTTTTAGTGCTTCGTGAAAACAATGGCGGGAATTCTTGAAGAACGATTCTTTCGTGGCCCACATGCGCATCAAACCCGCCGGCAGCATCATGGCGGATGGACGATCTGTCGCCGAGCATCTCAATGGCGAATAATTTACCGGGATGTGCGTGTGGTGGCAGAAAGCATGTCTCCAATGAAAACACGGGTCTTGCGATGCGGCCGCACGGCTCTGGCAACGAGAAATGATAGAGTTTCTAGCGGAATTTCGCGGCAATCCTAGGCAAGCTGTGTTTCCTTATGTGCTGGCACTCGTGAAAACTTCGTTCAAGCGGAAATACCCAGAAAAAGTATTCGTTGTGACGAGACATTTTTCGCATTGTTTTCTATGGGCGGCTGACGGGGAATCGAAAATTATTCGTTGTGGCGGAAATTTCGTTGTAGTGGTATTCGTTATAGCGGGATCCGACTGTATGTGTATAACTGTTAACGGCTCTTGGCAATCTTCACAAGTTGTTTGGGGCTCGTTTGCAAGTAAGAAGTTGTGTGTCAGGTGAGTATGTCCGATTCGTAGTCTGCATAACACGACTTCGATAAACCGTTCTTGGTGACAACAGGTTTTCCATTCTGCGAGCGCTGGTTTTACCAGATGGAGTTTATTACTTTTGCATGTGTCCCAATTTTGCTGCCACTTTGTTAACAGGGCCAGTTTTGTTACTTGCCGGCTATCTTTGAAGGGAATTTTTACTTTGGTGACTGTTCTGCGAGCTGCCAGAGAAGCACATTTGTCAGCCTTCTCGTTGCCAGGTATGCCAACGTGGCTTGGTACCCAGCAGAACCGAATCTGAGCTTCGTTATAACGTACTACCATATTTAAAATGTCGCCTATTAGTGGTTCGTACTCAGATTTGAAGTCTAGAGCTTTTAATGCGCTTAGCAAGTCTGTGTAAAGGACTGCCTTCTTGTGTTTTTTTGAGATTATGCATCGCACTGCTTCTCTCAGAGCATAGACTTCAGCTGTAAAAATGGACATGCATTCAGGTAGCCTGATGCTAATTGCACTTTCCCCTGTCACGATCCCAACACCCACATGGTTTTTCGTTTTGGAACCGTCTCTATAATATTCCATGTAATCTCTGTACTTAAGTGGTAATGCACGGAAATCTTGTATTACGTGTTCTGGTGGCGTGTTTCTCTCCTTCAGGTGGGTGAGTGACAAATCACAGAGTTGCATGAAGTCAAACCATGGGGGCAGTCTGGGTGATTTTTGAGCAACGCTCAATACATTTTCAGGGACGAAACTGGCTTGGCGGAATTCTTCAAAACGTAAGATGAGTGGCTTGATTAAGTGTGGTTTGTTCAGGTAATGTGTGCGTGAGGTACATTTGGAAAGAATATAATGACATACGTGCTGAAAGGCCACCATGACGAAAATCATGCGAATGCTCTACAAACTACTACAAATCCAAACTCTCCTGTCAGTACTGCTGGCAGAATATTGAACGATAAAATTGTGCACAGACAACAGAATGCCGAAATCAACAGAAGTGCCTCATGTGCTTCTCCACTCTGTGGCTATCGGCCATAATGACATAAGTGTTCAACAGAAGTGTTCTTTCTTGGCCTCAGTCCCACTCGGTTGCTAAGATCTAGATCTCGGTCTCCATTTTCCTTGATCTTCTCAGTAACTGGGACAACAATGTACAGCAGGCAAAGGTTGTGCTTGTAAGTGGCCTAAACAAATCGCTCCGCTGATCCAGCACAACATTTTAGCCTCCATGGCAGCAAGGCACGATTAAATATCCTTAGTGGCAGGCCAGCACTTGTGGAGGTATTGCATTATGAGTTGCATGATAGCATGGAGAATTTTTCATTTCAGGTGGTCTTTTATGTGTTGAAAACGCCAGTCACGGTGTCCCGCTTAAAGGGGTCCTGCAACACTTCTTGAACATAGTCAGAAAATGCTGCCGGTCGGCAGTTGAGGCTCTTGTGAATATATGAGCTAAACAATATAGCACAGCACGTGGCAGGCAATTTACTATTTTCAAAGTCAGCTGGAAATCGCTTGCTCTTCTCTCGATAAATGATGCCACGGACTGGCCCAATTGCGTCATAAACTGGCAGACACAGCCAATGGCTGATTTGAGCATCTTGAGCTGCATAGTTACCGCGGTTGCTGCACGGTGCCATCACGTATGCGCACTGCACTCTTAGACGATTTTACATTCCACATATGGGCACTGCCACCTTGCAATTGTTAAATGTAAAAAATGTCATGTAAAAATGTCAAATGTACGAATTTCATGAAATGTCAAATGCACCAGCCCAACCATTTTCATATGTATGCATCTACAGTAGCACTGTTTGTTTAGTTGCTAAAGATACAAAATGGCAAAAGGATGGATTTCGGTGCCCAATATGGTGGCACCGAAATCCATCTATA